>NW_021318975.1:4568-104263 GCF_001605985.2 Dendrobium catenatum | reverse complement strand
ACCAATTCTTTCCAAGATCAATAATCTAAAATTTTAAATTTTTCTAAGTGCATAAATATCACTTGAACAAAGAAATACAAAATAAGAAAGCATCTAAATTGCAATAATAATATTAATTTTTATATAGTCTAAATGAATAGACATGAAATCAAAAATTCTAATTATAACAAGTTATAAACAAATTTTAAATTTAGAAAGACTAGATTTTCTAATGAAATTAATCTCAAATTACAATCTAATTTAAGCACAATTAAGATTAAAAAGACTAATGAAATTCATAAAGACTAAACACATTTCAAAAACAAATAATACTAAAGCAAAAACACAATAACATATATTGATATTAATAAAAGGATTACATGATCAATTTTTAATATCAATATTACTAGAAAGAAAATACATAGAATTGGAAAAGATACCAGAAACCATCTAGTACTAAAACATATATCACCCTAATTTTGAGGAGGAGGCTGAGGAGGAGGAACACCACCAAATAAATCAAAGTATGAAGTAATCAACATAATATTGGTATTTATATCATGAACATCATTTCTTATACTACCAATGTCTTGTTGCTGCAGTTGAAGTTGAGCTTCAAATTGATCAAGGCGTTGATCAAAATGAATTTCAAATTCATCAAATCTGTTAACCAAATTCTGATAATCTGGCTGATGTGCAGAACTTGTCCTCCTTCTTCTTCAGAATCTCCTGCTTGCTTTTTCTCTTTGTCCTCTTTGAATATTATTCTAATTGAAGCATCGTTAAAATAGAGAGGCTCTTCATAATCTTGGATAGGGTGAACAATGTTGTACTTTTTCTCCAAAATATAACAAACTAAGTGACCTAATGCAATGTTTCTTTTTCTTTTCAAATCTCCATGCCCAATTTCTGAAAGCCCATAAAGATAGTCTAAAATGAGTTGGGCTTCATCAATTTCTTCTTCTCTCATAATTAGGAAGAATACAATAGAAAGAAGTGGGGTAATATTGACTCTATCATCAGCTTTTGGGAAAATTGAAGATCTAAGAATATGCTGGATGATTCGGGCATTTTGAACAAGTCCTGAAACTTTAGCAATATGATCATTAACATCATTTCCTCTAATCACTCGATTTATTTCATATCATTTGAAAACATTAGAACTGATTACGGAATGGGCTCTAAGTCCTTCAGTTCTTAATTGTAGAAATGCACCTAAGTCATACTTTGTCATTTCTACTCTTTGTTTGAGGACATAGGAGTGAAAGGCTGATCTATCCGAGTTAAAGGTCATGTTTGCAAGCAAATATTGAAAGGTTTCCTTGTTGTAGAAGTGGATGAGAGTAAGGATAAAACCTAATTTAGTGGTAGAGAAAAGGTGCATTACTTTGAAGTTAATTTCTTCCTGAATCAAGATGCGAGATGGAGTGATCTTTGCTGAAGCAAAACGAGGAAATGTTTCCTCATTTTCTTTTGAAAGGAAGTTCTCTAATCTGTTGGGCTTCTTTGCTAGAACCTTTTGTCTCTTGCTTGAGGAGGCCATAGTTGATCTAGAATTCGAAATGATTAAGAAGAGATGTTTGAAAGTGTGAATGTTGAGTTAGAAAGCCTTCTAATTTAAAGAAAAATGATCTGTTCATACCAGACGAAATCGTTCGTCCTGGACGAAATTTTAAGTTCGTCGGGACGAAAATATTTCGTACAGACTATCAAATACATCCAAAATGAAATGGCTTTTCGTAATCAACACAACTTACGATGCGTCCTTTCATACAGACGTTTGACTTGACCGATCGTCCAGACGAAAATAATTTCGTACAGATGATCCACTTGTCATCATCTTCATGACAATTTTAAAACCGTCCCTCACAATGAACCGCCACTTGTTCGTCTAGACGAACTTCATGTTCGTACAGATGAAGTTCATTAAAACTACCTTATCCACTCAACCGTTTTATCATTATCCCGCACAGTTTTAAAATCCGATAGTTTCTCACATTCCAACACATCATCCCGTACAAAAAATTTTCGTCCCGAACGATCAACACACAAAACAACATGAACAACGAAAATGTACAGACTCTAAATAAAAATCACTCAAAAACAAATAAAAATCACAAAAACATAAACTAAGAAAACAAAATATCAATGTTGCAAAAACATTTTTATTTAAGCATTTAATCAATCACACCAAGCCTGGTTCTAATAGCACTGAAAGTATCAAAGGCAAAGGTTTGTAAAAGAATGTCTGCAGTTGAATTTTAGTAGAACATGGTATGAGTTCTTCACCTTTTTAAAACACGATCCTCTGATATGATGCCTTATGATCAATATGTTTGGTTCTTGAAATGTTGAATAGGATTTTAAGAAATACAAAATAGCACTAGTGTTTATCACAATAAATTGGAAACGTGCATATTGTTAATCCTAAGTCAATCAACTGTTGTTTCCAACCAAAAGTATTGTGCACACAATTCTAATGTAATGTATTCAGCTTCTTGCAGTAGATAGGGCAACTGATTTTGTTTTCCTACTGGACCAAATGACACTAAAGAGTTTCCTAAATAAACTGACATGTACCGGAAGTTGGCTTTTTTTATCCACCCTAATAACTACAAGTCAGAATCTGATAACCAATTATTTCAAAGGAAGTACTAAAATTAGGATACCAAATTTCCTAAAGTTTGAAGTTCTAACAATATTTAAAATCTTTTTTCACTGCTGTCAAATTGTGATTCGTTTGATTCTGGATTGGAAATCTAGCACATAAACACAACAAATTCAAACATGAGTATCGGGGTCGGCTAGCCAGTCAAGTAAAGAAAGACCAATTATCTCCTCTAATTTCCTTTTTGATTAACAGATTATCCTTAGGTCTTTCTATCCAACTGAACTGAGGAACTCATTGGTGTACTAACAGGTTCAGCATTGTCCATTTCATACTTTTTGAAGGATGTCTTAAGATATTTAGATTAACAAAAAAGTACCCTCCACATTTTGCTTAATGCTAAAGCCTAGAAAGTAACTTAAATCTCCCATTAAACTATTCAAATTCCACTACTCATTGTTTTAGAAAATTCATACACAAAAATTTTTATTGAAGATTCCAAAAATGATATCATCCACAAAAATTTACAATGAGTATATCTTTTTCCATTCTTAAAAAAAGAAGTTGTATCACACTTCCTTTTCAAATGGATCTTCAAGTAAGAAAGTGTGGGGGGGGGGGGGCTCAACCAACCTGAACCCAGCACCCAAACCCCCAGCGCCGTGACGACCCCCACCCCCCCTACCACCCGCCCAAGCGCCGCACCCCCAGACTGCATGAGATCATGCACACCCATCCACCCGCCCCCGCCTACACCACCGCCGCTAACCACCCCCCCCGACCCGCTAGCCCCGCCCACCGGGCCCAAGCCCGCACCTCCCCAAGGAGATACTTAATCATCGAGACACCCATCCCCGTACCGGAGCCCACAACAACCCACCACCTCTCATACCATGCCTAAGTGCAATGTTTAATCCATAAATGCTTTTTTCAACTTAAAAAACATGATTTGGGTATTTAGAATTTCAATATCCAAGTGTTGTTTCTACATAAACATCTTCTTGGAATTACCCCATTTAAAAATGCACTTTTAACCTCCATTTGAACAATTTAAATCTCTTAAAACAGGCAAGGCTAACAAAACCCTAATTGCTTCAAGTCTAGCTACAGGGGGCAAAAGACTCTTCAAATCAATCCCTTCAGTTTGATTATACCCTTAGCAACTAATCAGCCTTATTCCTAAATGACTATCTGAGTCATTCATTTTTTTTGGAATACCCACTTAGTTCCAACAACACTTGATCCTTTAGCTTGGGATGTTAATTCCCAAACTTTATTTCTTACAAATTCGATTCACTCTTGTGCATAGTCCAAAGTCCAAAATTCATCACATAAAGCTTGATCAATATTAGTGGGTTTCAAATTGTTGAAATGAAGGCTGATGATTGACTTCTTTTCTTAATCCATGCTTAAGTCTTACACCCTACTAGTTCACCTATTATCAACTCCTTTGGGTGTTTTAAAAATCGTCAAAATCTCTCGCAAAGGTTTTCTATTTCCAAATTTTCTCCAATTTTTCTTCAAATCCCTTCTTCCAAATTTATCTTTTCAATATTTTGGGAGTTATCCTCAATCTCATCTTCTTCAATTTTTGGTTTTTCAAATTTTCCAATTTCATCAAAAACAAAAATGTTGGTCTCTCATTTCAAAGTTCTTTTATTGAACACTCTAAAACATTTTCCAACACTTGAGTATCCAACAAAAATTCCCTCATCTGATTTTAGATCAAATTTTCCTAAGGCAGATTTTTCATTGTTATGAATGAACACCTTGCAACCAAAAACATGCAAATGTGATAAATTTGGTGTTCTACCTTTTAAAAATTCATAGGATATTTTATTTAATTTTGATCTCACAATCACCCTATTCAGAACATAACATGCAGTGCTAATCGCCTCAGCCCAAAAATATTTTGAAAGTGATTATTCTGCCAACATTATTCAGGCGGTTTCTATTAATGTTCTGTTTTTTCCTTTCGACTACACCATTCTGTTGAGGAGTTCTAGGTGCAGAAAAGTTGTGATCAATTTTATTTTCTTTATAAAAATCTTCAAAATGTTCATTTTCAAATTCTCCTCCATGATCACTTTGAATATTTATGATTTCTCATCCAAGTTTTCTTTGAATCCAAGTTGCAAAGTTTCTAAATTCCTCAAATGATTCACTCTTATGAAATAGAAATCTAACCCAAGTGAATCTCGTGTAATCATCCACAATCACAAATCCATATACCTTTCCTCCTAGACTTACTGTTCCAACTGGTCCAAAAAGATCCATATTCAAAATTTCCAATGGTTTACTTGTTCTAAGATCCTTATTGGAATGAAATGAGGACTTCACTTGTTTACCTAATTGACATGCATCACAAAGGTGTTCCTTAGTAAAGTCTAGTTTTGGTATACCTCTCACTAAATTTTTCTGAGTAATTTTTCTAAGGTTTTTCATGCTAGAATGATAAAGTCTCATATGCCAAAGCCATGATTCATCAGAAATAGTTTTTAAGCAAAAAGCAGAAGGAGAGTGAATGCAATTTAAATCTAGCATGTAGATATTGTTTACTCTTATTCCATTTAAAACATCTTTACCATTAAGGCTTAATATGCAGCTAGTAGGAAAAAATTTTACACAATAACTTTTGTCACATAGCTGACTTATACTTAGCAAATTATGTTTTAAGCCTTCAACCAATAAAACATTATCTATAAAGAAGTTTTTCAAATTTCCAATCATACCTGATCCAACCATCTTCTTTGTGGTATTATCTCCAAGTGTAACTTTGCCTCAACTTCTGGCTTCCAGCGTTATGAATTGAGCAGTATCTCCAGTCATATGTTTTGAACATCCGCTGTCCAAATATCATATGCTCTTATGAGGTCTTATGTGAGAGAAATTCTACAAAAATATCAAACGTTAGACTTGGAAACCCAAACAAGTTTGGGTTCTTCTTTTGACAATTTATAATTAGATGCATGTATGATATGTCTAGGTTTATGCATCTTTGGTCTCCACACCAAATTATTTTTCATCTTCACAGTACAAGTGTGAGCTATATGACCAAGTAATCCACAATTATTACATTTAACATTAGGAAAAGGATTCCTAAGTCTTCTACCTATTATTTGTCTTCTAAGGGATTCCATGAATTTAGGATAATGCTTAGGATTAGTAAAATATTTAATTTTGGGAGGTATCCTATTATCCTCGAGAGCTTTTATTTTCAATTTATAGAATGAGTTCATATCTTTCAAGACAGTATTCATATAATTGATTTTATATATCTTGCTCTCACTTTCATCCTTAAAATTTTTAAAATCCTTTTCAAGTTTCAAATTGGATGATTTTAAAATCTTATAGTTTGTATTCAAATCATCGAATTCATCAAGTAGTTTCATGCGGTTGTCATCTATCAAAGCATGATCTTTCCTAAGGATCTCATATTCCTTTTTAAGTTCTTCCAATTCTAAACTAACACTTGCATGCATCTTTTTCATTTTTCTATATGCATCATGCATGTATTCAAAAACTTCAAACAATTCATCATAAGATAAGTGACATATCTCTTCTTGATCTGATTGATCAACATTATCTTCCATCAAGCAAAGATTGATGACTTCTTCTTCCTTTTCAGTCTCAGATGAATCTGAAGCTGAGTTAGCCTAGAAAGCCCTTTGGAATTTCTTCTTGCCCTTCTTTGCAATTTGTTTTTCTTCTTCCTTCTCCTTGCTAGGAGTATTTTTAAGTTTTGGGCATTCAGTCTTGATGTGACCAGGTTTCCTGCATTCATAAAAAATAATTTCATTAGAAACCTTCCCATATCTTTTGAACTTACTTTTATTCCATTGTTGTCGTTTCTTCTGCTTTATCTTTAAAAAGTTTATGAATTGTCTAGTCATCAAAGCAATATCATCTTCTTCCTCAGGATAAGAGGTTTCACTCTCAGACTCTTCCACCTTTAATGTTATGTTCTTCTCCTTTTGTGGTTCACCTGCATCAATCTTTCTTTGGCTAACTCCTTGCTCGTAGGCAATTAGTGAACCAAGAAGATTGTCAATAGAGTAAATGTTTAAATCTTTAGACTCTGTAATTACAGAAATTTTTGCATCATAAGCAGTAGGCAAGCATCTCAAAATTTTATTAACCATTTCAGCATTAGTTAACTCCCTACCTAAAGCATGCAAAGAGGTGACAATTTGTGTGAATCTTGTGTACATATCTGAAATAGATTCATTTGATTTCATGCAAAATAATTCATAATCATGTAACAAGATATTAAGTCTTGATTCCTTAACCTCATTAGTCCTCTAATAAGTAATATAAAGTCTATCCCATATGTCCTTTCCACTCTTGCAAGTAGAAACCAACATGTAGTATTCAGATTTTAAAGCACACAAAAGAAACTATTTAAGCATTTGGCATTAAGTTGTTCTAAGTCACGTTCTTCTACTGTCCAGTCCGTAAAAGGTATTTCAACTCTAATTCCATCAACTAGTCTAGTTGGTTTTGTATATCCTTCTTGGACTAAAATTCACATGCGATAATCAAGTGAATGTAAAAATGTAGACATGCGTGTTTTCTAAAAATTAAAAGGAATATTTTCAAATAGTGGAGGTCTAGTTATAGAATAACCCTCTGGTGTATTTCAGTTTCAAAATGTAGCCATCTACATTAATCAAAAAGTAGTTCAAACTTATGATTTTGAAACAAAGCTCTGAAACCACTTGTTGAGTCTATTGAATAGGCTGTTAAACCTAAGTTAATGTCCCACGGCTACCAAGAGGGGGGGTGAATTGGTAATTTAAAAATTTAACCCCTTTTTATAAACTTAAACTCTTAATTAAGTTTTTGTAGAAAAATATTTTTCAACCACAGAGTAATTTAAGAAAATAAAATGCGGAATAAAAATACAGAAGTAAAATTCGAACACCAAATTTATAGTGATTCGGTCTAAACCGGACCTACATCAACTCCCCAGAGGCACACTCTGAGTATTGCACTAATACCACAAAGTGCCTCTCCTTTTGCCCCCACAGTAAGGCGAAGAAGCCTTTACAAAAGGAACAATCTTTCCACCAATCCCAGGTGAGGCACAGAACCGTTGTCCTTTTACACTATTCCTAGTGTGGACAGAGAACACTCTTCCTTTTACACACTCCTTGTGTGGGAAGAGAACCCATGTCCTTTTACACTCTCCTTGTGTGGGAAGAGAACCCTCGTCCTTTTAAACTCTCCTTGTGTGGGCAGAGAACCCTCGTCCTTTTACACTCTTCAAGTGTCGGCATAGAACCGGATCTCCTTGACAGATCTTCTCACAAGAAATCTAGAAAGAAGAAAGAAAAGAGTGAAGTAATCCTAATTCACAAGTAGGAAATCTTACCTTTGAACACAAAGTGAAGTCTTCACACTCCAGTAGTAGAAATCCTTCTTTGAATGCTCTCTCTCACTCTCTCCTTAACACTTCTTTCAAAATGCACAAAGATCAATGACCAAAAAGTTAGGGTGGCAGTCTTATTTTGACCTTACATAGGAAAGACAAGAAAAACCGTCAAAAAAATGCAATTATTCAATTTTGTACGAACTGGATCGTCCCGTACGATCATGGATCGTCCCGCACGATTTTACTTAAAAGTTTTGAAACGAACAAGTTTGCATATGTGTACAAAATAATTTCGTACACGCTAATCGTCTGTACGAACTAAGTTCGTCCAGATGAACAGTTATCATAAGGTCAGTTCCAAAAACTTCAAAACTGACTCATGAAACTGTCTTAAGTCGGTTTGATCGTCTGTTCGAAATTATGATTGTCTGGACAAAATTCGTCCAGAGAACAAATCGTCCTGACGATTACTTAATTTCGTTTAGAACGAAATTCTTACAGAGAGCAAATTGTACAGATGATAGTTAATTTTGTCCCGTACGAACATGACTTAGAAAATTTTCTTGGACAGTTTCTGTTCATTCCATGTGCTCTTATTGAGAGATAACTGACTGATCGTTTCGTACGATCCGATATCGTCCCATACGAACAGTACAAATTTTTATGTTCTCCTTAAGTTTGTGTGTATGTTTTTATTCACTCAATTACAATCACTCCCTTCTCAATTCTAATGATAATTTTAAGCTTCAAAAACTAAAAGTATTTCTTGCTGAATTTGAATTGAAGACTTCGTGTTTGAGAGTTTGATTCACCTGAAATGTTAGTACACACAAGAGCAAATAAAAATTTTCTAAAAATTGTTAGGAGATAACTAAACATTTGAACAATAATATTTGTAATCATCAAAACTATACAAGTTGCAAGAATGTAAAATATGCAAATAGCAACTATCTTAACAATAATCCTATACAAAATTAGAAAAAAAAAATTGAAGACTTTAAGGATAAGTCTGAGAGTAGAAAGCACTATTTAAATTTTGACAAGAATGAATGTGTTAGTAGACTTGAACATATTTCTTAAATTGAATGTGCAAGCTCCCTAAGAAAATAGGAAACCCCCAACACTTGAAGATTTTACAAATCTTATTTTTAAGTCAAAAATTTTATAACCCATGAAAAGATAGATTTACTATAGAAGATTAAGAAACCCATTTCCCTGAGTTAAATGTTATTCTTATGTGATGATTGGATATATTGCACACACTTGTACTTTGGATAGAAAAAATCATTTTATGTGGAAACCTAAGATGCATAAACCTAGACATATCGTGCATGTATATAGTTATTTTTTGCCAAAAGGAGAACCCAAACTTGTTTGGGTTCCTAAGTCTAACATTAGATTTTTTTACAGGCACGCTCATATACAAGGACTCATAAAAGCATTTGGTACCTGGACAGTGATTGCTCGAAGCATATGACTGGAGACCTTAAGAAATTTATATCGCTGGAAGCTAGAAGTGGATGAAAGGTTGCATTTTGAGATAAAACCACTAGGATAGTGGTTGGATCAGGTATGATTGGAAACTTGAAAAAAAAATTATAGAAAATGTACTACTTGTAGAAGGCTTGAAGCTTAATTTATTAAGTAAAGTTAGCTTTGTGATAAAGGGTACAGTGTAAAATATTTTCCCACTAGCTGCATATTAAACCTAAATGGTAATGATATTTTGCATGTAAAAAGGGTAAAAAATATTTATATGATAGATTTGAATTTTATTAAAATTCATAATGCTTTATATTTAAAAACAATTTTTTTATGAATCTTTTTATTGCATATGAGACTTTGTCACGCTAGCATGAAAAACCTTAGGAAAATTACTCAAAAGACTTTTGTTCGAGGTATACCAAAACTAGACTTTACTAAGGATCACCATTATTATGCATGTCAATTAGGAAAACATTAGAAATCCTCTTTTCAGTCCAATAAGGATCTCAAAACTAGTAAACCATTGGAGATTATTCATACGGGGTGGACCAATTAGCACTGTTAGTCTAGGTAAGAAGGTATACGATTTTGTGATTGTAGATGATTTCTCAAGATTCATGTGGGTTAAATTTTTATTTCATAAAAGTGAGTCATTTGAGAAATTTAGAGACTTTTTGACTTGGATTCAGAGGAAATTATGGTGTGATATTTAAACAATTTAAAGTTATCTCAGCACTGAATTTGAAAAGTATATATTTGAGGATTTTTGTAAAGAAAAAGAAATTGATCACAATTTTTCTGCACCTAGAACCCCTCAGCAGAATGGGGTAGTCAAAAGAAAGAACAGAACATTAATTGAAGCTTCTAGAGTCTTGTTGGCGGAATATTCACTTTATAAATATATTTGGGCTGAAGCGGTTAGCACTGCATGTTATAATCTGAATAGGGAGAAGACCCGATCAAAATTAAATAAAACGCCCTATGAGCTTCTTAAGGGTAGAACACTAATTTGTCACATTTGTATACTTTTGAATCCAAGGTGTTCATACATAATAATGAAAAATCCTCTTTAGGAAAGTTTGATCTAAAATCAGATGAAGGAATATTTCTTAAATACTCTAATGTTAGAAAATCTTATAGTGTATTTAATAAAAGAACTTTGGTAGTTGAGGAAACCACATATGTTATATTTGATAAATCTAGAATTTTAGGAGATACAATTTTCAAAGAAGATGATTTGGAAAATAACTCCCATAAGATTAAGAATGTTAATTTGGAAGAAAATTTGGAGATTGAAAACCTGTTGCCTAGAGATTTGAGATTTTCTGTTTTATATTTTGTTTTTAAATTTCTTGTTTGTGTAAGTGTTTTTTTAATTTTGTTTTATATTGTGAGTTTTTATATGTTTTTCAAATATCAAAATTCCTATTTTTGATCATTTGTGCTGAATTTTCTAAGTGTTATATTCAAATGTACAAAATTATTTTTGTCCCTTATGAATTATGTTGCACGTAAATTATTGTTTTGGACTAAATGCATAAAGTTTTAATTTTTCAAAATATATCATTATGTACAATATTTATATCATCCCGAACAATTTGTATGCATTCGTTTGTATGTATGCAGACAGTTATTATAACAATTCCCTTGCCAATTTGTATGCATTCGTTTGTATGTACGGAAAGAATCAGTTATTATAACTGATCATATGTATAAACTTTTAGTTCGTACATATCAACTATGTGTCATTCAATATGGGAGACTAACCTAACCATCATTAAAATGATCTTAAATAACTAGTCATCTCGGATGAACACATGCTCTTCTGTAAGAATGTCTGGTAAAAAAGACTGTATGAAAGGATGCCTCATAACTTACGTGATTATGTAAAGTCATTTTGTTTCAAACATATTTGTTCGTACATATGAAATTATTTTTGTAATGTATGAACCATCTATGATACTGTACGAAACTCTTTTCGTACGTACGAAAGTTCATTTTTCTTTAAGTAGGAGGGCTCTAGAATTCATTTTCATTCAGTTTAAAAGCCTCTTTGAAACCTTCTCATCGTAGATATGGCCAGTTATAGCAAGAGGGGTGGAGTCACTAAGGGTCATCTTCCAGGAGTGGAGACGAAAACTTTCTTTCTAAAAAAAATGAGGATTCTTACTATAGGTTTGTCTCTGCTAAAATCACTCCTTCTAGACTCTTACTCCAAGAAGATATCCACTTTCAAGTCATGCCTCTTTGGCCTCAACTCAATTTTCTTTTATCTTTACTATAATCCATGCCTATCATAAGGAAAACATCCACTACTTTTTTAGCAAAAATGAGCTTTAGCGAGGTTAAAAGTAGGATTAGATCTTATGTCCAAAAGAAATGGGTTGAAATTACTAAGGAAGATCTAGGAACCTTTCTGCATTTAAGAACTCAAGGAATTAAAGCACACACAATGACCTCCAAATCTAATTTTGACTGGTCCAAAATAAATAAAGTTCTTAGATGGGTTTCTCAATTAGGTCATTTTCCTAGGGTCTATACTTTACATTAAAATTTTAGTTTCATCGAATATGTCCTTAAAACTTATATTATTGCTAAGGTTGGTGATCGCATAAACATAACTCCTCTTTTGTCCACTAATACCTATCTAGTCATGACTAGACAACAAATAAATGAAGCCCAACTTATTCTTTATTATATTTATAACTTTTCTAAAATTGGGCATGTCTCTTATAAGAGAATGAAGAATATTGCTTTAGGACATCTATTGATCTATGTCCTAAAAAATAAGTACAATATTGTTCATCATCAGCCTCAACTTAAAATGCCAATCTACTAAGTGATGCTTCATTTTTAGCCCTTTTTGGGAAGAATGGCAATACAAGTAAGGATACTGAGGAAAAATGGGGAGCTCAAGAAATTACTAGATGGATAAGAGGGGGGGGGGGGTGAATTGTGAAAACTTTATTGCAATAATTAAAGCCTAAGCAGGAGTTCTATTTTTTTTTGATGTTTTTAATTTTTTAACGTGAAAATTTAAACAACTTCTAAGACAAACAATTAAACTCAACGTGCAACAAAATAAGATTTCCTTTCACAAGTTTTACCAAGCAAATATTATGAAATAAAAATGTTCACAATAATAAAAAATAATAAGGAAAAAGCACACCGAAATTTTATAGTGGTTCAGTCAAATCATGACCTACGTCCACTCCCTGGAGTTCTCCGCTATGGGAATTTCATTACCAACTATAGCTCTCCTTTTTCCGCTTTTGGCAAGGCGGAGAAGCCCTTACAATAGTCCCTTTCACGAACCTGGCGTGGCAGAGTGCCAAGTGCTATTTTCACCCTCCTGGTGATGGCAGAGAACCTTCTCATTTTTCTCCCTCCTGGAGAAGGCTGAGTGCCTTCGAGGTGACAGATGTAGAAGAGTCTCCCCCTTATAGAGCCTCCCACAAGTTCTTCCTAAGCCACAGGAGGAGAAAGTTACAGCAAGATCTGAGCAATCGTGTGATCTCCCTCACACCTCTTCTCCCTCACCAAGCTCACCTTCTCCTTCCTCTCTCATCCCTAAAACTTCTCAAGAGCTCTCCCAAGGATTTTCTCTTTATTCCTGTTCTCCTCTTCTGTCTCCCTCTATCACAAAATATGACAATTTTGAAACATTAAAATGGGCTCCAAAATCCTTGAATTTGTAAAGTAGCCATTACAATCATACAATATGATTATTAATCGTACAGTACGATCAGTATAAACATGCTTTGTCCTTGTATGAACGTGTACGAACAGTTCAAAAAATAATCGTACAGTATGATAGTATATCATATGGTACGATGCATAACACTACTGCTCGTACAGGACGATAGTCGAGACGATCAAAAGTCATCTCTATTCATCGTATGGTACGATCTACATCATCCCGTATGAATGGTTAAAATAAAGGTATCATCCAGGATGAATTCCAGGACGATCAAATATCATTTTTTTTCATCGTATAGTACAATCGACATTGTACAGTACGATGAGACAAATAAAGGATTATCTAGGATGACCTCCGGGATGATCATAATTTGTCTCTGTTCATCGTATTGTGCGAAGGAGTTCAAACAGTATGATGCTCAATTTGTAATTAAGCTTTGATTTCATCCACTAATCACGGGTTAAATTAAGTAGGTATTTAAAATAGATCGTACAGTACGAAGGTCTTCGTATAGTACAAACGGCACAAAATAACATACTTAAGTTAACATGACGGCTTGGGTTTTTTATTTGAAACACATCATACCGTATGATTGTATTCGTACAGTACAATTTGTTCACAGACCATGTGTTAACATAGGAGATCGTACAGTACGAAATAATGTCGTATAGTATAATTACCAGATTATAAAAAAGTATATTTTTTACTTTTAAAATCCTCTCCCCTGTGTTTGTGCATGATTGCTCAAACTTACCTGCAGTTTGTGTCAGACTCAAGAAAATAAAAATAAAATAAATAACAAATTACGTTGTCATACTCATACTCCTAATCCAACTAGTCTTGAGTCTTCTCGTTATCATGAGTGGCTTATGATCTTCCTGAAATGTTAGCACTCACGGACAATAGAAAACATTAAAGGATATTCGATGAAAAGTAATTCAGTCAACATTATTTGTCATCATCAAAATCTCAACCTCGAGGTCATGGGTCGCAAGAATCTCCCCCTTTTTTATGATGTCAAATAATTTTTATTGTGAGCAAGTTCGAAAGGCATTTTTTTTACCATAAGAACAAGAAAAACACTAAAAAGAAAATGCAATACGAGATAAAAGGAAATGTGTTATATGTAACATTAGGGAAAACAAATTACAATATAAGGAAACTTACAACAATCTTCTCCCCCTTTTGACAGCACTAAAAAGGGGAGCAAACACTAAAGAATGAAAAGTTCAACACAAACACTTCAAAGGGAAGGATATCGCACAGTACGATCTGAATATCGTACAGTACGATAATAAAATGTCAAATTTAATGGTTTTTTTTGTGTAGTGAGTGTGTGATGATCAGGAGCAGCCTTAGAAGAATTTTTGTTTTTGTTTTTGTTTTTTTGTTTTTACATAGTAATGTCTATGACACATAATCTAGTCCTTAATGTGCTAAAGGTGTCGAATTCTAGTGGTTTTGTGAATATGTCTGCCAATTGATCTCCTATAGTGATGTGATGCAATTCCATATCTCTCTTAGCAACGTGGTCTCTAATAAAAAGGTGTCTAATGTCTCTGTGTTTCGTTCGAGAGTACTGAATTGGGTTCTTAGAGATGCAACTTGCACTTGTGTTGTCGCACATGATTGAGATGATTCTTACAGGTAGGCCAAGATCAGGAATTAGTTGTTTTAACCATAGTACTTGTGCAACGCAACTTCCTACTGCAATATATTCTGCCTCGGCTGTGGAAAGGGCTACTCAGTTTTGCTTCCTACTGGACCAAGAAACTAATGATTGTCCTATGAATTGGCAAGTACTAGAGGTGCTTTTTCTATCTATCATACATCCCGCAAAATCAGAATCTGAGTACCCTATGATTTCAAAGGAAGTGTTGTGCCTAGGATACCAAATTCCTAAGTTCGGGGAGCCCAGTAGATATCTAAGGATTCTCTTGATCGCAGTTAAGTGAGACTCTTTAGGATCGGCTTGAAAATGAGCATTGAGGCACACACTAAACATTAAGTCCGGTCTACTGGCAATCAGGTAAAGAAGGGATCCAATCATTCCTCTATATTTTTTTTCTGATCTATTAATTTTCCACTAGGATCTTTATCTAATTGAATTGTTGAACTCATAGGAGTGTTCATGGGTTTAGCACTATCAATTTTGTATTTCTTCAAAATATCGTTAATGTACTTTGATTGGCTAAGAAACATTTTGTTATCCATTTGTTTTACACTAAAGCCAAAAAAGTAATTAAGTTCTCCCATCATGCTCATTCCAAACTCATTACTCATTATTTTTGAAAATTCATTACAAAACATTTTATTTGAAGATCCAAATAGAATGTTGTCCACATAAATTTGAATAATGAGAATTTATTCTTTGACCTTTTATAAAAAGAGTGTAGTATCTACACTACCCTTTTCAAATCCTCTATCCATTAGGAATGAGCTAAGTCTTCGTACCATGCTCTAGGTGCTTGCTATAATACATAAAGTGCCTTCTTTAATTTGAATACATGGTTTGCAAATTATGAACTTTAAAATCTCAGGGGTTGCTTAACATAGATATCTTCCTTAATTACCCCATTAAAAAACGCACTCTTTACGTCAATTTGATATAGTTTGAAGTTCTTGAAGCAAGCAAAAGCTAAGAGCACTCTTATAGCTTCTAGTCTAGCAACAGGGGTAAAGGTTTCATCAAAGTCTATTCCCTCAATTTGGTTGTACCCCTTAGCTACTAATCTGGCTTTATTTCTTATTATTGTTCTTAAATCATTCACCTTATTTTTGAAGACCCATTTTGTTCCAACAACACTTTGTTCTTTAGGTCTCTTGTCTAACTCCCAAATATCGTTCCTGGTGAATTAGTTCAGCTTTTCTTGCATTGCTAGATTCCAAAATTCATCTCCTAACGCATGATCTATACTTGTAGGTTTTATCATAGAGATGAATGCTGAATGACTAACCTCATTCCTAAGTCCATGATTAGTCTTTACACCTTCTGACGGGTCTCCTAAAATTAACTCTTTAGGATGACTAGAAGAATATCTCCATTCTCTAGGAAGATCTTCCTGAGGTTCTATCCTTTCTCCTAAGGTCATAGTCTCTACTCCTTGAATTGCCTTTATTTCATCATCTTCAATTTTATATTCAGAGGGCTTATCTGATTCACCAAATACTACATGGGTGGACTCTTCTACTACTATGGTTCGCTTATTAAAGATTCTATAGGCCTTAGCTATAGATGAATAACCTAAGAAGACACCCTCATAAGACTTTGCATCAAATTTTCCTAAGGGAAGTTTGCCATTTACCAATATGAAGCACTTGCACCAAAAGACATATAAGTGTGAAAGATTCATAAGGTATTTTATTCAACTTAGATCTAATGTTTACCCTATTTAAGACATAACACGCTGTGTTGATTGCTTCTGCCCAAAAGTATCTAGGAAGAGTTTACTCCGCTAACATTGCCCTAGTAGCTTCTACGAAGGTTCTATTCTTCCTTTCTGCTATACCATTTTGTTGAGGTGTTCTAGGGGCTGAGAATTTGTGTTGTATTCCTATCTCTTGACAGAAAGATTCAAATCTACATTTTGGAACTCTCCACCATGATCGCAATGGATTGTTGATATTTCATAAGCTAATTTTCGTTGAATCCATGTGGCGAATACCTTAAATTCCTCAAAAGACTCATTCTTATGTGCTAGGAATCTTACCCAAGTAAATCTAGTGAAGTCATCTACAATCACAAATCCATAATTTTTCCACCTATGATGGTTGTACTAATGGGTCCAAATAAGTCTATGTGTAGGATTTCTAATGGCCTAGAGGTGATCACATCTCTAATTGAATGAAAGGATGATTTGACTTATTTTCCTAGTTGGCAAGCATCCTTAGTAAAGTTTAACTTAGGTACGCCTCAAACTAGGTTTTTCTGAGTGATGTTTCTAAGTGTTTTCATATTAGCATGGAATAGCCTTCTATGTCATAGCCACGAGTCATTAACTATTGTTTTCAAACAAAATGAATTTGAACTATCAATGCAATCAAGATCTAACATGTAAACATTGTTCAATTGTTTTCCTTCTAAAACTAGTTTATCATTTAAACTAATCAGGCATTTATCAGTTAGAAATTTGATATCAAAACCTTTGTCACACAATTGACTAATGCTAAGTAAGTTATACTTCAAACCATCAACTAATAAAACATTTTCGATTAAAAAATTCTTAGCATAACCAACAATACCTGAGCCTATTACTTTCCTGGTACTGTTGTCTCCCAATGTTACTTTGCCTCCGGTTCGGGTCTCCAGTAAGATGAACTTCTTCATATCTCCAATCATATGTCGTGAGCAGCCACTATCCAGGTACCACATGCTCTCACTAGGTCTTTTAGAAGAGCATCACTATAATTTCATTCAAAGATTAGATTTGGGAACCCAAGTGAGTTTGGGTTCCACCTTATGCTTTCATGAATGAGATGTATGAATGTTATGCTGTGATGGAGGCAGTTTAGGTCTCCATACTAAGTGTGTCCTATGGTGAATTTTGCATGTGTGGGCTATGTGACCTAGCATGCCACAAGAAAAGCACCTAACACCAGGAAATGGGTTAACTAACCTATGTGGGTGGTGATGCCTCTTCCTTAAGTTGTGTGATGCATGCTATGTTGGTGTTTTGCTAGGTTGGGCTAATGTGAGTGATGCATTTTCCTTTTATAATTCTTTGATTTTTTTCGTTAAGTCTGTTATTTTTAAATGTCAATCCATCAACTTTCCAAAGTAACTGATGCTCACTGTGATCTATCTCCCATGCAATTCCCTTCAATTTTTTAAACTCCACTTTTAGTTCAATATGCGATGTTTTCAAGGATTCATGCGCTTATTTTAGTTCAATATGCTTCTTTTTTAATGCATCATACTCATCAAGAAGTAGCATAATATCTCTATCTAAATCAGAACTTTCTTTGACTAAGTTAGCATGCTCAGTTTGTAATGAACTAAACTCAATATTAAGACTAGCATGCATCTTTTTCAATTTCCTATATGAGTCATGGATATTCTTAGAAATAAGTAGTAATTATTCATATGAAAGTTATATACTCATCTTAATCCGATTGATCAAGGTTATCATTACCCATACAATACAAATTTGTTGCTTCCTCCTCTGGTTCTTCTTGTGACGATTCTGAGGTAGAGTCGGCCCAAAATGCTTTTTATGTCTTCAACTTTTCTTTCTTATATTTGGCTTTGTCCTCGCTCTTTTCCTTAGCTGGTTGGCTCTTTAAGTTGGGGCAATCTGCTTGAGGCTGAATTGGCATCCTGCACTCGAAATAGATTGTCTCAGATGAAACTTACTTAAATTTAGAGCTTTTACCTTTGTTCTAGCCATTCTGATGACGCTTTTGTTTTCTCTTTAACAAGTTCTTGAATTGTCAGGTCATCAGCGCTATATCATCTTCTTCCTCCCCTACATAGCTTTCACTTTATGAGTTTTTTGCTTTTAATTCCACCATTTGCTCCTTCATCTTTTCATCTGCATCACTTTTCCTTTGGATCACTCCTTGCTCATATGCAATGAGTGACCCAAGGAGATTATCAATAGAATAAACGTTAAGGTCTTTAGACTCAGTGATAACAGTTATCTTTGCATCATAAGAACTAGGTAAGTATATAAGAATCTTATTAACTTTCTCATAATTTCAAATCTCTCTACCTAATGCATGCAAGGATGTCACAATTTGGGTGAACCTAGTGTACATGTTAAATATTGGTTCGCCAGGTTTCATATGGAAGAGTTCATAATCATGCAATATAATGTTAAGCCTATACTATTTTACTTCATTTATTCCTTCGTATGTAATGCGCAGTCTATCCCAAATCTCCTTACCAGAAGCACAGGTAGAAACTCTTATATAGTCCTCAGAATTTAATGCACAAAAAAGTAGTTTAAACATTTAGCATTCAACTGAGCTAAATCCCTATCCTCATTGCTCCATTCAATAAAAGGCACTTGAGTTTTCACTCCATTAACAATTTTAAATTGTGTAACATATCCATCATTGACTAACATCCACATGCGGTAATCAATAGATTGCAAAAAAGTAGACATCCTAATTTTCAAAAATCAAATGTAATGTTATCAAAAAGAGGTTGACGGGTTAATTGCAGATATCATTTTTTTCAAGGTTTTCTAAAATACTATTTTTGAAAGCAGGCTCTGATACCAATTGACATTACTAGATAGACAAGAGGGGGGGGGGGTGAATTGTGAAAACTTTATTGCAATAATTAAAACCTAAGCAGGAGTTATATTTTTTAGATGTTTTTTTTAAATTTTAACGTGAAAATTTAAACAACTTCTAAGGCAAACAATTAAACTCAACATGCAACATTAAATTTTTTCCATTCAAAAGTTTTCTCAAGAAAATATTATGAAATAAAAATGCTAGCAATAATAAAAAAATAATAAGGAAAAAACACACCAAAATTTTCTAGTGGTTTGGTCAAACAATGACCTACGTCCACTCCCCGGAGTCCTCCACTCCAGGAATTTCACTACCAACTATAGCTCTCCTTTTTCCCCCCTTGGCAAGGCAGAGAAGCCCTTACAATACTCCCTTTCACCAACCCGGCGTGGCAGAGTGCCAAGCGCTATTTTTACCCTCCTTGTGATGGCAGAGAACCTTCTTGTTTTACCTTCGAGGTGATGGATATAAGAGTTTCCTCCTTAGAAAGCGTCCCACAAGTTCTTCCTGGGCCATAGGAGGAGCAAGTTGCAGCAGATCGGAGCACTTTTGTGATCTCCCTCACACCTCTTCTCCCTCACCAATCTCACCTTCTCCTTCCTCTCTCAACCTAAAACTTCTCAAGAGCTCTCCCAAGGATTTTCTCTCTAATCCTGTTCTCCTCTTCTATCTCTCTCTCATAAAATATGATAATTCTGAAACATTAAAATGGGCTCCAAAATCCATGAATTTCTAAAGTAGTCCTTACAGTGGTACAGTACAATTATTAATCATACAGTACGATCAATATAAACATACTTCATCCTGGTACAAAGGTGTATGAACAGTTCAAAAAATAATCGTACAGTACGATATTATATCGTATGGTACAATCCACAACACTACTGCTCGTATAGGATGATAGCTAGGATGATCAAAAGTTATCTCTATTCATCATATGGTATAAGCTACATTCTCCCGTACGAATGGTTAAAATCAAAGCATCGTCTAGGATGAATTCTGGGATGATCAAATATCGTTTCTATTCATCGTATAATACGATCAACATCATATAGTATGATGAGATAAAAATAAAGGATCGTCCAGGACGATCTTTGTGACAATTAGAATTCATCTATATTCATCGTGTTGTACGAAGGTGTTCGTACAGTATGATGTTCAATTTGTAATTAAGCCTTGATTTCATCCACTAATCACTGGTTAAATTAAGTAGATATTTAAAATAGATTGTACCGAATGAAGGTCTTCGTACAGTACGAACGACACAAAATAACATACTTAAGTTAACATGATGCCTATGGTTTTGGATTTAAAACACATCGTACGGTACGATTGTATTCGTATAGAATGATTTGTTCACATAATAAGTGTTAAAATAAGAGATTGTACAGTATGAAATAATGTCATACAGTACGATTATCTGACAATAAAAAAGTATATTTTTTACTTTTAAAAACCCTCTCCCCCTGTGTGTGTGCATGATTGCTCGGACTTACCTGCAATTTTCGGCCAGACTCAAGAAAATAAAAATAAAATAAATAATAAATTACATTGTCATACTCATACTCCTAACCAACTAGTCTTGAGTCTTCCTATTTTCATGAGTGGCTTATGATCTTCCTAAAATGTTAATACTCACGGACAATAGCAAACATTAAAGGATATTCGATGAAAATTAGTTCAGGCAACATTATTTGCCATCATCAAAATCTTAACCTCGGGGTCATGGGTCGCAATAGCTTATACACCTACACCTGCTGATGGACCTAACTTTCAGAAGATGGTCTAGAACTTTTACCGGTGGGAGTGTCATTTTGATCAACATTTTGATCAAATTCAAAATAAACTAAATCAGCAGGATGCACAATACCAAAAGGACATGGGTTCGATTAGAGGTCAGTACAACTCGGTGAACACCAACGTGGCTATGATGAATAGCTATTTTTTTGTGTTCAACCAGCCTCCTCCTCCAGACCAGAGCTCGTCAGAGTTCTAGATGTACTTCTTGTGTGTTGTCTTTGCAAGTACTTTGAAATCTGTTGATCTTAGTGATGTTTTAGATGCTTTATGTACTTGTCATTATTTAGTTCTTGTGTTGATGTTTTGTTGTCTTTGATCTAAAAAGTGTTATGATTTGATATCAATTATGCTTCAATGTATTTCATCTTTAAATTGATATCAATAAAAAAAAATACAAAATTATTTGTCTTATTTTTTGTTAGTTGCTTTTGTTCATTGTGTGAAATGTAAGTTTGCTTATATGTTAATCCTATCTTAATGGATCTAAAAAGTGTTATAAATTAAAACTGTAATACATAAATTAATTTCTTTATGAAATTTAATTTTTTACAAATTTAAGTTAATTTATAACTGGATCAAGATAAGGCTATCAATCTCATGTTCTTTTTAGGCATACATTATTTAAATATTATTCTTGCAATTTTGAGGTCTTATTATATTTTTTCTCTTTTCTATATAATTATCTTCATAATTAGAGAAATTTGTGTTAATAGATTATCAATTTTGAAAATATGAATTAAAAAAATAATATCTAAAATAAATGTATAAGTGTAAAAAATTTGTAAGAATGGGCAATAGTTCACAAATTGAAAAGAAGGTATGAAATTAGCCCAAATATAAAAAGATGCACAAAGTGTGCCACAAGTATTTGAAAAAGATGTGCAATGTTGCCAAATTTTATTTTTTCTTTCCTCTATCATTTAATCTTCAAATTTAAATAAATATAATGTTCAATTATGTCTTATATTAAAATTTTAAATTATCTAATCTTCATTTCATCACTTTTGTAATAATTCTCCTTATCTAACTGTCTAGAATATTTCATGACCATGATTTATTTTTCTTGTCTATATTATATTTTAATTTAAATGTATTGAATCTTTATTTTTATCTAATGCAAGAGAAATTTTTAAATTATCAATTCACCCTCCCTTTTGGTTAGGCATGAGACATTAGTTTAGGTTTAACAACCTAATCAAGATTCAACAAAAATAACTTTAAATAATTATATAGAATCAATAAATATGAAACAAACTAGAAATTTTTTACCAAGACTTAGATCAGCTTTATAGAAGTAGTTAATACATATTGCAAGTTATTCCTCTTACCTTCAATTTCGAAACTAGCCAACTTAACCTTAAGTAAATTCACTAATATCTCAATGGAGGTCACCTCTTTAGCAATAGCTGCCTCAACTAGGCCCAAGTGGGAACTCACCTCACCATTCTTATTATTAGAGGGATGTCCTAACAATAAAAGGAGATCACCACTCAACCTAGACTTATCCATGCCTCAGCTATAGTTATATGTTCTAATGGAACTATAGCCTTATTAGGTGTATGGTAAAAAATTTCATTGTAACTACTTTGATATTTACTCTCATTTCCAAAGGAGGCGTAACAAGATCCATTGGTACTTGGACGTCTAAGGACTTTCCTTAGTAACCTTCATCTAACTTATTAAGGGTTCAATGTTTTGGTCATCCATCTCATCCATTGAGAGGTGAATTATTGCCATCCTCAGTAATTTAGCACTCAACTTGGCTAACTTGACTTAGTCCATTTTCTCTTAGTCACAACACATAAAAGTTTAACAAGATGTTCAAAGGTGTAAGAACATCAAGCATTTGAGTGCTACTTATAATTGAAAAAAGTGTGTAGCATCACAAAACTATTATCTGGAGGAATCAACATGATGCCTAAGGTTATAGTAAAAATAGGGCAATAATTTTATGTTTAAATTCCTTTTAGCTATTTGATAGTCATAATAAATTCTCACCATTAAATTACTTATGTCTTTCACAACTCAAAGTCTAAAGGATCAAGTTAATCAGGGAGCTAAATGTATACTCATGCATACATTCTCATGTGTTTGACATGTATTTCATTAAATCCAATGGAATTATCCATACTTGGTAGATCATAGTAACAAGTATCTAAGGAGTTGGACCTAACTTGGCAAAGTAATCCAATGAAGGTCTCTTCTTAAAGAAATCCCTAGGGTCACACCAGACTCACCATATCATGAAAGTGACGCATCATCACCTCGATCAATAAATCATCAATGGATGTCACCAACCCAGTCACGTAAAGGGATCAATCAAATAATAATTTAAAGTTTCTTCCTTATGTTTAGCTAACCATGAATTCACTTGTCCTGTAGTTCATTTGACTCAACATTCATACAACAATGATCCATAAGAAACTTCACCCAAGAGGTCACCATCATTGCAAAGGGACTTGATTACAAAAGTCTTTCCAACTCAATCCATTTTAAACCCGCCTTAACTAAGTCACCCAACAGATACTTGGTGCAGGGAACTCACCCCAAAGTCAAAAACCTAGTTCAAAGAATAGAAATAATATCATTTGCCGATCAGTTCTTTACATGTGTTAAGAGTAGTCTGTATTGGGTATCATTTATTATTGCCTTTTTTATGTAGCCTTCTCTATAACCCTTAAATTCATATAAATAAAGGTGTAGAGAGACATTTGATCTTAAATGTTTTATAAAGCTGGCAAAATATCTTACTTCTAGAAATCTTCTTCCTCCTTTCATTGTATAACAAGTTCTCATGTTTGAGTCTCTTGAGTTTGCTTGCTAGTAAAGCTAAGTATCTTTCATGGACAAATTTCAATTGAATAGCAAGTTCTCCTCTTTCAACTAAAATTAAGATAGTTAGTAAATTTAAAAATAATATTTATTTTTACTTCAAATGAAGTCAGTTTATCATAATATGAATTCATTTTATATTTCTATGATTGCCATTAAAAATTTTTGTTTTGTAAATGTGATTTTATAATGCAGTGTGAACTAACTATTTATGTTTTTAAAGTTGAACGTCTCTCATATTTGTGTCATATCAAGTTTATATTGTCATTTCTATGTCGATGCATCTTATGAGAAAAAAAATTAAAAATTAATCAAATAGTACTTCTCTTAAGATTAGTAATTCTAAATTCATCAAAATTACTTCCTACTTAGCTTTAATAAATGAAATAGTACATGAACTTTTGTCATATTCATAACTAATAATTATTAAGATTTATGCTAATTGCTTTTTAAATTATTTTATTATTTTATTTAACCTATATACTATGACCATCATAATTTATCCCAATTAGCTTGGTAAAATTATATTCATTAATCAATTTCTACTTTCTTAATCTCATTCCTATATTAGCTAATTGACTAATGCAAACATAATTTAAAACTTGCCTCACCAAGTCATAATTAAAACTTAATTAGCATATCATACTAATCTTGTTTTGAATTAATATATATAATTTCTTAAATTAAATAACACATAATTTGTTAGTGCATTATTACTTAATCTAATAAAATTTAATTATTTTAGACACATCATTTGAATTTTACAAGGGTAATTAAAATTTAAGGTTACAAATTTATTGTTTGTTTGGGATAACTTTCTTACTACTTTGATTTTTAAATAGTAATCATAATCATTACTAAAAGCTACAATTGTCCCAAATAAATCAGTGCTTGAATGATTAGGAAATAAAATGAAGGCCTAATAACTTTTTGACAAGGGATAAACAAGGATAAAAATCTTTGACTTTATGAATGAGTAAACCTTAAAAAATTCATTGACAAGATGGATTGAAGAGGAATGCACATTGATGTTATGATCATAATTCTATATTAAACATTATGACTAGCACATATGAATTGTCTAACGTTTCATCAGTTGGAAAATAAAATGACTAACTTTAATGTCATTAAAAAATAATCAACAAATTTTGTTAAATGAGAGTAAAAAAAATCATATATAACAAGTGCATTGCACCAACAAAGACTTTTATTTTTGACTATAGTGAATACTCCTTCCAGCTTTAAGTATAATTAATAAAAATAAATAAATAACAACAAATATTTATTGTGGTCTAAGAAAAATAATCAGAAAGTATACTTAAGAGATTATGTTAAAACTACTCATTCTCAATTACACATTTGTAAGATTATATAGTTAAGAATTGTTTTTTTTTTCATGCAAAAATATTGAATCTTTTTTAACATATACAATTAGTGAGTGATATCACAATTCAAATAGATGTAGAACGTTTGTTGTATTGATAGTAAGATCGTCCACTACAAAGCTTTGGGTTCAAGTTTTGTTCACAGGTTCATGCATGGATGATACAATTGTCACGAAGATTATATGCTCTCATCCAAACAATCCTATCAACAAATTTGAATATTTGGCTACCCTCTTTCAAGGTCCTTATAAATGAGTGCCATCTAACAATATTACGAAAAGGTATTGCATGATAAAGTGCTCTTCTCCACATTCATCTGCAGGACATAATTTGAAGACTACTTCAGCATCACCGCTGATGTATCTATCATGGGCATTCATAACCTTTTTTTTTTTTTGAAGAAAGCAATAAATGCATTAAGAAGAAAACAAAGAAGCTACAATGTTGATTCCTCCTTCAAAATTTTAACAAAAGAAGGAGGAATCTTATTACAGTTCAAATCATCCCAAACAAAGTTACTAGCCTTAGCAAGATTAGCACAAAAATCCGCCAACTTGTTGCTATCTCTCTTTACCCAATTAAAGATGATGTGATTGAAATCCTTGAGGTATTCAAATTATTCAAATCCTTTGAAGTCAAGAATCCAAGCTTTACGAATGACCTTAATCACTTTTGCATTGTCTCCTTCAATGAAAATCCCTTTATATTTTAACATCCAATCTTTGATTACTTCTTTCAGTTATTTGATAGCTAACATTTCCAGTTGTGAAATGTCCCAATGAATGCATGATTTTCCAAAGGCCAATAAAAATCTCCCTTTACAGTCAAGGATTACTCCCCCAATACCGGCAATATTGGAAGAATCAAGAGAAGCATCTATATTAATTTTTAACCATTCAGGTGGAGGGGGAAACCTAGTTTTGAACAGTCTAATGGACTGATTAGCATCCCTTAATTCTGATTTTGAGTTAAAAATCAACTTAGAGTAAGAGGAAGAGCTGACTGCATTTGTAGCAATATAATTAGCACCTTGTATCACACTATCATGAACAAGTGTGTTTCTAGCTTTCCAAGAGAGATATAAGACATTACAAAATAAATTGATGATTATACCATTGTGATTTGTCATAGATTCCATCCAAGAATAGCATTCTATCAAGCTAAAGAAATCTGGAATACAGAATCCCCATTTGCTTTGCTGAGTCATCACCTCTTGCATTTTTCTTCATTTGGATATGACATGCTCCACATTCTCTATATCCTCCAAGCACCATGGGCATAATACATTCTCTTGCAATCTTCTGTGCGATAGAAACTGATAAGTTGGAATTGCATTTTTAAAAAGCCTCCAACAAAATGTTTCCACCCAAGGAGTTTCTCTTGCCTTTTTCAACCACTTCAGAAAACTGCATTCCGAAATTGCTTGTTGATTGGCTTCACTAACTGAACCTCTAATGGTTTTTCCATAAAACTGGTTAATCAGCTCCTGCTCATCTTCTATAAAATAGGATTTAATACAAGTTTGTAGAATTAAATCCACCAAATCAGCTCCAAATAACTTCTTCAATTCTTCTACATTCCAGTTGCCTCCTTGAATAAATTTGTCCATCATAACATTCTCCTCATTTTGGGGGATAAGGAATGTAGGCCATTTGTTAATACTCCTATCTAAGCGGCATTTATCTTCAAGAATGTTAATAGATTTTCCATTAACAACATTCTATCTTAAGATAGGATTGAGAGCTTTCCCACCATCTTTGATAATCTTCCATGAAGATGAGATCCTTCTATTGTTGTTTCCAACTTCAATCTTGTTACCGTATTTGGAAGCCAACACATTAGGCAAGAAAAAATCTTTATTGTTTAAAAATCTCCAAGATAGTCTCCCTCTTAAAGCAGCCACCTTAGAAGATGAAAAGCTCAATCCACGTCTTCCTTGATTAACTTGAATGCAAATATCTTTCCAGCTGACATAATGAATTCCCTTTACTCCAATAGATTTTTTTCGGAAAAGGTTCCTGCATAATTTATCAATCTCCTCTAGGGTCCGTGAAGGAACCAACATGCGTGTGCTGTAGTAATTTGGAAGAGACAAAATCACCGACTTGATTAAGATGATTTTGCCAGCTAAAGAAAGAAATTTACTTTCCCAAGTGTTAAGCCTTTTTAAAGACTTTTCAATGCTGAATTGAAAATCATTAGAAACTAGTCTCTTTAAAGACATCTTTATTCCGAGATAAGTAATTTGCTTCACCTCCTTAAATCCCATAATACGTTGGATGGCTTTCCTTTTTCTTCTGTCCATTATCTTTCCAAAAAGAATAGCAAATTTTTTCTTGTTAATGCTTTGTTAAGTCCACCCGCTGAATTTATCCAGAATTCCTTTAATCTCCTTAGGAACCTTTCTATTAGCTTCAGAATAGATCAACACATCATCAGTGTATAGTAAATGAGAAACCTGTGGACCTTTTGGACATATTTTAATGCCAACAGAAGATAATGCAAGTGCATTAGAGAGGAGTTGAGAACAAAGAATGAAAAGAATTGGTGAGAGTGGGCAACTTTGTCGGAAGCCACTCCTAGCATCAATCCATTCCTAAAGTAAACCATTAATAATCAAAGAGAATCTTGGTTCAATCACACAATCCAAAATGAGCTTAGAGATCATTGGAGGGAAATCAAAATATCTTAAAACAACTTGAAGGGTTATCCAACTCATTGAATCATACGCTTGCTCCATATCAACTTGATAGGAAACAAGACCTTTGGAGGACATAAAATAGCTGAATTTGTTAAATACTTCTTGAGCAACTAGCACATGATCCGAGATAGGTCTACCCTTGATAAACGCTGCCTGTTCCTCAGAGACAAGTTTAGGAACAACTGGAATGAGCCTGTTCAGAATCATCTTAGCCGCAACCTTATAAATAGAGTTGCAAAGACTAATAGGCATGTAGTTGGCAGGCAACACTGGTTTTGACACTTTAGGAATAAGAACAACTAAAGTGTCTTTCCAATTTCTATCCATCTCTCCATGAAAAAGAAAAGAGCTAATAGCATTCACAAAATCTGTCTTTATACTACTCCAGTATGCTTTAATGAATGAATAGGTGATACCGTCACTTCCTGGAGCTACATTAGCAGCCAATTAAGTTAGGACAACTTCAATTTTGGTCAAAGAAAATTCCCTTGAATTCTAAGTTTTATCAACATCATTCAAAATTGCATTTCATTGTGGCCACCCTTCCAAAGCAAAACTCCTCTGTCTCCTTTTATTCCTGAAAAAATGGATAAGAACCTCCTCAATTTGATTTGTTCTTCAGCTACCACCCCATCATCATATTTTATTTTCACAATTTTATTCAAACTCCTCCTTGCACTAGCAAATGCATGATAAAACTTTGAGTTGGTATCTCCCTCCTTCATCCATTTTGCTTTGTCTCTTTGCTTCAACCAAGAGTCTAATATATTCTTGGTTGAGTTGAGCTCACAGATTTTTTGTTTTTAAAGACCAGCAGTCTTCTTTACTAAGCCAACCATTGTTAGACTCTTTTTTTTGAAGATTCAGAATTTGATCCATCAAATTATCTTTAAGAAGATTCAAGTTTTTTAGCTTGGCTTTGCTCCAAAAGAAGAGAGCCTTCAAAACTCTTTTGCATTTAGAGTTCAAAATATGAGCATGAGAACCCAAAAAAGATTTGTTCCATTCATTTCTAACCACAGTCAAAGCAACTGGATAGGATGTCCACACATCCTCAAATTTTATACATTTAGAATTTGATGGTTTATGCTCAAGAAAATTAAGAACAATCGGACAATGATCCTAAGCAATCCTTGCAATATGTCTAACAACTAAATGATTAGAAGAATTTAAAGCCAGAGAGTTAAGGAAGCACCTGTCTAATCTCTCCAGGATTTGAGCTCTTCCTTCCTTGTTGTTGCACCAAGTGAATCGTGGTCAAATAAATCTTACCTCATGGTAATCATTATTAGTAAAGAATGCCTCCATTTCCTTTTGCCCTTTAGAGAAATAAAACTTTTATTCCCCTCTTTTGTCTTCACTTGAAGTGAGGCAATTGAAATCTCCTCCTATCACTATGGGTGTTTCTACAGTAGAATGCACTTCCAACTTGTTCCACAATTCTCTCCATTTATACAAATCTTTGTTCCCATAGACCGAAGCCACTCTCCATTTACCATTGTTATAAATAGAGAGATCTTCAATGAGACATTGGGAGGACAAATCCAGCACAGAAAAATCAGCAAGGGATATATTCCAGAGAACTATAATCCCACCAGATAAACTAATAGAAGGCACCATAACATAATTCCAACCATCTCCAATAGTAATTTTGACTTCTTCTATATCAATATTAGATAACTTTGTATCTAATAACCCCACAAAAATTACATTATGTAATTTAATATAACTCTTTAAGGAATAGAGAACCACACCTTTTTCTAGCTCCTCTATAATTCCAAAAGGCTAAAGAATACATTATTGTAGCGTTGGGGAAGAACTCCCCATTGTAGATTTCGGTTCCAGCTCCATCCTCCTAGTCCTTGAATTGGTGCTAATAGGACCAAGGTCTTTCAGTTGTTTTGATTTCTTCTTTTTAACCAAGCTGAAATCCTCTATATCATAAATCATCAGTTTCGGAATGCTAAAAGCTTCTATAGAGGCAGTAGCAACATTTTATTCTTTTAATGCACCATCTTTTTTTCCTGGATTATTTCCCCTACTTCCACAAGATCTTCAAGAGAACTAAACTTATTTTCAGCTGTATGAATGGAGAAGATCTCCCTAGTATCTATGTTATTTTCTGGATGAGCAGCATCATGAATATCCAAAGCTGATATATCACCAATTGCATCAGTATTCTGGACTGAAGTTTGTGGAGCCTGATTAGTTTCAACTTAAATATCCTTATCCAGAAAAGTTTTAGAGACAACTGGTGATCCTACAGCAATCACGGATTTTTTCAATTTCTATTGAACTTTATTAGAGGGCTTATGACTGAATTTTGAGTTTTACTGTAACCTTTCTTCTTCCCTCAGTTGACAATTAACCAAGGTCCATATCCAGAATCGTTATTATTTCTAACATTTGGAGCTTGTAAAGGTCCTTCATTCTTTAATACTGGATTATCTGTGGTATTCCTCTTCTCTTGATTATTGGGAAATTCTTCAGAACTTCTGCAAATTTCTTTGTTATTGCCAATAAGACCACAATTGAAACAAAAATTAGGAACCTGTTCATACTCTATCTTTTGATAGAATTTTCCATAACAGCCTTCCACCCATACTCCTAGTGGATGCTCAGTATCCAAATTTATTCGAACACAAACCCTTCCAAATTCTCTCCATCCCCATTGGAACATATTTCCATCTAGTAGATATGGTTTTTGAACCATTGAAGCAATTCTACATATATTTATGTTGTCCCAGCAGTGAAGTGGAGGCTTTGGAAGACGGATCCAAATTGATGTTGTCAGCCCCTTAAGCGAAGTAGGAGAGAAATTTTGGGACCACTTGTCCATCCCAATTATTTTTCCATTGACATAATATGGCCCATTCGACATTACTGCTTCCATTTGATCTGCTTCAGGAAAAGAACATATAATCCACCCCATGCCTAGCATAGTAAGGTGGAATTTTCCAAATGGATCCCATTGCCTTCTAAGCTCAGAACTGATGATCCACATAGGAGGTTCACCACCAAATACTTTAACAACTATACATTTGATGAGTTTGCTAGAATTTTCTTTCTCATTTAGATCATGCAATTTAACAGTCATACCGTCTTCAGCCAAAGAGTTGGCCAGTTCCAAGTCAGATACTTTGATATTTTCTTTCCTTCTCCAAGCATTTGTTTGTTTTCCCACATTAGCACGAATTGGAATAACAACATCATCTTCACAATCTCCCCTTTCAGCATTTTCAACACTTCTGACCTTCAACATATCAGAATACAAGATCTTCGGGTGTTTAATAGAGTTCAGGGAATTATCCATAAAATAAATCTTCTCCTTCAGATTCAATGGTGCATCTTCTTTAACAGATTTGGGAAAATTCATTGAGATTATAGACGAGGAGTCTACTTTTGTGCCTTCAAAAATTTCAAATTTTGGTGTAATTTTCTCAATTAGTGGCAAGGATGAAGGCGACGCCTCATAACCACCCTCCGAAGCCAATGCAAGGATGAAGACAACAAAGCTTAATATGATTGGTACATGCATCATAAAAAATTTGCTTGATCAGGTATGATTCTCAAAGCATATATAAGTTTGCAACTTCCAAAATTATACTTATGACCATCCAAACTCTAACTTTAACAAATTTATAGTCATATTGAACATTTCAATGATACAAATCTAATGACACAATAATTGGTCCAATTAGAGCCCAAATTGATCCAAATCAAGGGACTACAATAAATTTTCATTGTTCAAAGCATTAATTTGATGACCAAATGACTCTAAATATGACATGCTAATAGTCAAATTGAGCTTATCGACAAGGATCCCTCTAATAGTAGTAACCCGACAATGATACTTTTGACCTCTGTTGCCCATCGACTATTTTTCCTCTAACCACCGTCGCCCGACTACAATCCTTCTGACCTCTGTTTCTCATTGACTACTATTTATTCTAACGACCTCTATCATCTTATGTAATAATTTTATTTTTTTAAAGGAAAATTTTAAATTTCAGTGTCATGACTTATCAAAGAAGTGAGAGGGAAGTGAGATAATGTTGTTCAAGGCATTTTTTTCTGTCAATTTTGTTCAGAGATTTTTTCTATTTATTGTAGTTAACTCAAATATCATTTTAGTTTTCAATGATATTAACTATTATATAGATTTTCGTGTACAGAATGGAATTGCTCATTTTTTTCAACATTTTGATTGTGGTATTTGAATAAGCATGAAGAGTTGGGTAGTATAAATGATATTTTTTGTGATTAAATAATAAAGTATCTTGATGTTAATTATTTTAGTTGCTTTAACTTATTATTATTTATTATATTGATGATTTATAGATGCTCTGATATATTTTTTAATTGTTAAATAAAATATTCTTCCAAATTTGATTCTAAGATGTTACACCTTCAATTACAGTCCCTTTGACGATTCTTTCTTAACTATAGTCCTTTCGACCTTCATGGCCCATTGACTACAGTCCCTATTACCACCGTCGCATGACTATGACTCCTAAAATCACCATATCTAAATTATGACCTTTTCAACCTCCATCACTTACCGATTATGGCCACTTTTATCACTGTCTCCCAACTAAGGTCCTTCTGACTTCCATCGCTAACCGATTATAGTCTCTCTAACCATTTTTCTTTGATTATGGCCTTTCAACCTTTATAGTCTATCGACTATAGTCCCTCCAACCATCATCACCCAACTACGGTCCTTCTAACAAAACTAGAAGGCCAACATCTTCTTGAGAATAGCTCTTATATCATTTGATTCATCCAACTTTAACTATGTACTATGCTATATATGATACATATTAATTATATTGAGCCAACACCTTCTCCGAAGGAAAGACATCATTTTGAAATCAACAATAAACATTAGTGATTTCTTCTAGGCGAGGTCCCACGTTTTTTTTTCTGCTGTTGATATTCTTCTTACTGAGAAGACTAGGGAGGGAATTGAAGGTAAACATTAATTATGGAGATCAACCTTTGAATCTAATGGTTGATTTTGAGAAAGCACTAAGCCCATATCATTTTGCTTTAGGCATGGATGTTCTTAGTAGAAATTTGCAAGATATTATACCTAGTTTTTTTTTCTTAAGATATTCTCGTTGAAATGATGAGAGAGGGAGTTGAAGGTAAACTTCAATTATGGATGTCAACATTAGAGTTTAAATGTTTTCGCTTGAGTTAATTTAAAACATGAATATATGGAGTGTAATGTTAGTAGTAATACACTTAGTGAGAGGACTGTTAGTTTGGGCGATCAAATCATTAATAAGAGTACACATTTTAGATATATTGTATCTCTTGTTCAGAGTGAAGTTAAAATAGATGTGGATTTTATCAACAGAATTCAAGTTGGATGGTTATAGTGGAGGAATACATTGGTTTTGTTTTCTGATAGAAAAGTTCCCCTTAAACTTAAGGGAAAAATTTATAATATGTTGGTGAGACCTACAATGCTTTATGGTGTTGAATGTTAGCCATTAAAAGAGAAGGACAATATTAAATTAAATTTTGCAGAGATAAGTCACCTTAGATGGTTTGGTCGCTTAAAATGGCAGGCTTCCGATGGTGTTAGTGGAGCTGAAGAAATTATTTTCCAGAGGGTTGCTACCTCGACAACAGAGATAAAGGAGATGAGAAAGATTTAAAACAAAATATAGGTGGAGCTACGATCATATCGAGCTAAAAATGAGAATAAAAAAGACCAAGAGCCTACACCTGAATCACATGGAAGTGAGGATACGAAGAATGATTAGAGTTGTTATTTATTGTTAGTTGTTTGAAAAACTATTTGTTATATTTGAAATATCTAATATTAAATTTCTTAAATTATTTTGATTGTGAAATATATACATTTTTTTTTGTTTAAAGAACTATATATGGTTATTATAGACTATGTAAATATATTTGTTGATTTTGTTTTCTTATTTCACATGAACAATTTTAATAATTTTGGAAATCAAAAGTATATATATATATATATATATATCTTTGTTTGTAGTTAATTATGGAAATTGGTGTAAATTAAGTAGGGGGGGGTGACAATTTTTTTGCAAAAACTAGAAATTTCTAGGGGCTAAATGGTGATTTTCCTGCCATATCCTTCAATATCAGATAACGTTTACTTATTACCAATTTTTTAATTTTTCCATAGGAAATAACTGGAGGCGAATCGGCGGCTTAGCCACTGGATATACCAGTGGTAACAAACCAACGATAATACCACCAAATTTATTTTCTTACTTTAAAAATTTGAGGCTACTGAATTTATTGGTGATTTACATATGATTTTGGGTTCATTAATTTTTGGCTATTTTAGCCACCGAAAAATCACAAAAAAAATTTACCACCAAAAAATGGCTGCTAATTTTAATTTTCTTTTTGATTTATTCCTGCAATTTAATAATCTCTGAGAAACCACCAGAAATTTTATAAATCACAAAAACTCTATCTAAACTATTGATAATGGGCAATTTTCCTGTAGTGTACATTATAAAGTTCCAAAAGAGAATGCCCTTTAGAGAAGATGTGATTATCATTTGGAGCCCTACACATATGTAAAAGCAATTATAATTAGCCTTTTACAACTCTTTGAATGTATATAATTTGATCTAAATACATTCCATATATTTTAAATTTTCATTTGATCCTCTATACATATACATTTACATGTAGGTACATTCTAGTTCACTTTATTTTATAAGAATGCATAGACACATTCTACTTTAATTCTCTTCTTACAAGAATTGAATGGTAATAGAAACATATATACATTATACTTAGACACCAAGGATACCCTCAAGGCAAAGGGCATCACACCAATACACTACAGCCTAGCTTAAGGTTGGAGTTAGTAGCCCTAATAAAAAAATTCTAGTGTGTGAGAGGTTGTGAATCTTTCATATGTCGTAGGTGTTGCGACTAAAGAATCCAAATTAAGAATGCTATTTTTGATGATTGCAAAATATTATTATAATGTTAATTTTATTATTTCTATCAGCTTGTACTAGACATTTTCTATTTATTAATCGTGTGTTATAAAATTTCAAGGAAATCATATCCCAGACTGCTGAAGACTTCAAGATAGAGTAGATTAGAATTTCATGTAGTAAAGTTCATAAATCTTTATTTTTAATTTTTTTTAGTCTAAGAGAGTGTAATTATAATTGGGTAATCCTGCACTTACACAGGAGGAGAGAGTCAAAACTTAAAATTTTAAAACTAATCGTATCGTACGACTTCTAATCGTAATGTACAATTTGTCATGTTTTTCCTCCAAAATGTAGGTAATCAAGTCATGGCTTATATATTTTAAACTATTCATATTATAAAAATTTAGTTCATACAGATGATTAACAGTGTACGAAATTGGGTGCATACAGTTTGTCCAAAATGAATTCATTCATTTTTGTATTATTTGTATTGTATGAGGCTAGCTAGTACAAACGACTTTCTTTATATGAAATAAGGTTTGTCGATGATTGTACTAGATAAAGTATGATTTGTATTAACTATTCATACCATACGTTGTTAGTTCATACAGACAATTAATATTGTATGAAATAAGGTTTGTACCATCTCATACCTTACAAACACATTTAGTTTTTAACTATTCGTAAAGTATGATGTCAGTTCATATAAAGACAACTGATAATGCATAAAATAAGGTTCGTATAGGATCATACCAAAATTTTTGAAATATCTGTATCGATAATCCATGATTGTATTGCATGATCTGAAATCGATTCACGTGTAATATTTAGTATTTTGGATAGTTTTTCTTATGTTTTCTATATACGAAATCCTAAAAAATGACACTCAAGGCCTTTGCTATGATGTGGATGCTTCTCTTCTTAAATCCAATCAAGCTGGAATTGGTGGCATTTTTAGGGACTACAAGGGCAGATTTATCAGTGCTTTTGGGAAGAACAAAACTCATTGGGATATAGCTTAACTTGAGCTAGAGGCTGTTATTTTGGTAAGGGAGTTCCTTTTTGAATTGATGATTGAATGCAAAGGAATCATTGTTGAAAGTGATAATGTAAATATTATCAAGTTCATTCAAGAGTCTTTAAAGAAGAATAAATGGCATGTTGATAGGTGGCTGGCTAAGGATCTTTATTTTTTGAATGACTTCAATAAGGTAATTTTCCATCATGCCTCTAGAAATTGTAATAAGGTAGCTAATTGTTGTGCTACTTTGACTTTGGAAAATAGTTTTTACTTTGATAGGTCTTATTTGGAAAACATTCCGTCCTTGTTGTGGAATCTAATCAAGGAGGAATGTGATCCCTTTATTACTTGTAATTAGCTTTGGCTTTTGGTTCTTAATGCATTTGATTGCAATTCTTAAAAAAAAAAAAATAAAGGCCTTTGCTATGATTTTCTCATGAGAGTGTCCATTGAGGGTGAGTGTTTGGGAGAGATTGTAAGAGTGATGTGTAAGAGATCTATTAAGGGGGAGTTGTGAGGGATTCACAAGGTTGCCCAAAGCGAGGATCTCTTTATCTTCTTTAAATTTTTCCCATCTCTTTTGGATGCTTTTGAGAGAAGATCTTAAACATTGTGTCTAGGTTATCTTCCTTCACTAGGAGGGTCAAAAAAGGATTTGATGGTTCTATGCCTTCAATAGGAGGGTGAAAAAGGACATGATTGTTCTCTTTCATAACTAAGAGGGTGAAAAAAGATGTGACGGTACACTATTATCACTTGGAGGGTGTAAATGGAATCGGTAATTTGTCGCATAGAGTTTATGAAAGAGAGTTTGTAAGGAATTCTCCGTCTTGTTGTGGGGGCGAAAGGAGAGTCACATTAATTTAGTGCAATATTTGGAGAAGGAGTTTCCAGGGTGTGGAAGTAGGTCTAGTTTGGACTGAACCACTATAGATTTGGTGTTCTTCTTTTCAATTTTATTTTTTCTATATTTTATTTTTTTCGCACTTTAAATACTTGTGATTGAAAAATGATTTGAGATAATCAAATCTAAACAACTGCATACTCAAGGATCATTGCTTAAAAAATTTATAAATGGTTCTCAAAAATACAATTTTTTTTAATTACTAATTCACCCCCTTTTTGTTAGCTTTGGGATAGTTCAATAAGTTCTAATAACCTACACAAACTTTCACTAGGAGGCTTAATATTTAAGTTATTTAAGTATGAGGTTATTTGTTGGTTTTAAATCAGTGGAGATTTTATGTTTAATTTTAATATTAATATTTTAGAATTTTATTAGTTAAATTTTATAAGGTTCTACTTATTTGAGTTCTTTTTATTTTAGGTTTACTGAGCACAAATAATGGAAACTGATTTCTAATAAAATATCATGATAGCTAGAACTTTTTATTTATTTTGTGAGTTTACTTAAATGCATATTATTAATACATTAATTTTATTAATTTATAGATTTATTATTACATCATGGTTTTACTATTAGTAACTTATTTTATTTCACATACTATTGAACTTTTAAAGTTACCAATATAAACATCGATCTTGTTTTATACTATTGATTCATTATATCGATACTAATCTTATGGCATGTTGAGCACATAATATATACTAATTTGATACTTATATAGAATTCCTGATAGTATGTATACACTTTTATATAATTTTTCAGTATTGATATGATTTTGACAGTCTTTACAAATGCTTTAACTTTATTAGTGCAACTCAGGCTTTCAAGTTTATGATTTTTATGATAACAAATAATATTGATTACCATTTTATTTCTCCTAGTATTTATAGTGTATATTTATTTGAGATACACCATGCACCATTTTTTGAATATTCATGGCTCAAGATTCAGTAAAATAGGTTATGTTAAATGTGTTTTTAATTTTTATTTATTTTTAATTTCTTGAGTCAAGTCCCATAATGATGTATATTAGCTTGGTGACCATGCACAAACATAAAGGGATCAAAAATGATTTTAAGAATTTCTATTTTTCCATACATCATAATGTATGGTATGGATCAAACTTTACGATTTATTGTTACAAAAATTAATTAATTTTTTTTTATTTTTCTTCAATTTTAAGAGGTAGAAGATCCTTAGAGGGGTTTTCAGGGGAGTGTGTAAGAGATTTAACACGGTTTCTCTAGAAAGGTTTCACCTTGGTACCATCAGAGTCAAAGTTTGTCTTGAGGTAAGTTTTTGGAAGATAAAGATCTCTTTGGTGTAAAAGGACCCGACTCCTCCGTCACACCGGGGAAGGTGGAAGTAATTTTGTATGGGCTTCTCCGCCTAGGTGTGGGGGCGAAATGAGAGTCACTTAAGGTTTCGTGCAATACTTAGAGGGTGCTTCCGTGGAGTGGACGTAGGTTAAGTTTTGACTGAACCATTATAAATCTGGTGTGTTCTTTCATTTATTTTTTTCGCTCTTTATTTTTGCATTTATTTTTGTTGCCATTAACTGCGTAGGTGAAATGATTTTTTAACTTTTTAATATGAATTAAATTCTCTTTTGAATCAAGTTATAAAAAGATTTTTCTTGTTTAAAAAGTTTTAAATATCCAATTCACCCCCTTCTTAGCGCATCTTAAACTTTTATTTATTATTTTAAAAAAAACATATCTACTAATTCATAGTATTGATATTATGGTTTCTTTATTGATTTGACACCCATACTAGTTTATTGATTTCTCCATTGTACAGCTTTATTAGACTTTATTTTACATCGCTTTACCAGTTACAAACTTTAGTGTTACTACTTTTATGCCTTACTATTTTTGTATTGATTCATGATCATACTAATACAATTATTATACTTTTACTATTGACATACATATAACTCCTTTATCATACTTTGAATTTAGTTACAGGATTTTAGTGACCTACAAAACTATTTAGCTCATTGTATGTGGTTAAATATTTCTAGGTTAGAGTAGAGGATCAAGAGTGTAAGGTAAGACATCATTCTTTAAGTTCTATTCCTTTTTGTTTTAGTTATTCCTTTATATTCATGATTGTATATATATATATATATATATATATATATATATATAATGATTATATAAAACTTGAGTATTATACTTGGTTTTTGTGGAAATGAGTATATATATATTAATTAATACTTTTATTTTTGTAAGTATATTTATTGACAAAATAAAATAAGTAGATATAGAAGTTTAAATTATAAGATAACAGAATAATTCTTTTAAATTTTTTATAAGGCATCATGTGACAAGCACTGCAATGCTGACTTTGGTCCCATTGGGGTTTTGACTTCTCTAAAATTCCAATGATGCTAGCACTAATGTTGGAGTAGGTGTTGGGGTGTTGAGAATGATAATGTTGTGGTTCTTGAAATAGAGGCATTGCAGCACTGTCTCAACACTTGTGTAAGTTGTTATTTCTCGAGATATTCTTGCACAACAAGTAGAAAACCACATTTTCAATTGTATCTAAGTCAGTAAAACGTTATAAAATTTACACTTAACAAGTTCCAATTATGTATAAATCATGATAAAAAAACCTATGAGAGGTCCAACTTGATTTATGAGTCCAATATAATTAAATTGGTTAATTTGGCCTCAAATAGATCAAATTACATAAAGTTATATGGTCAAATTAAGAAATAATCTTATGTGTACCTCATTTTATAATTATGTTAAAAAAAATTAAGTATTTACCCTTAAATAATTAGGTTTTCTTGTTTAGTTTAAGGCCTTCCTCATCACAATCTTAGAGTAGAATTATTAATTACTTAACATTGGTTGACCAATAAAAAATTAAAAACCAAGGATATAAATGCTTTATATTGAAACCATTAAACTCATAGACTAGGTCTACCCTAACTTAGCTTAATTGATGTTCAAGACCTTTATGAGTCATCATTATACCCCTATAACATATTTGATCACCTAGAACTCAAAATAAAAAATACACTAATGCTAATTCTAGAAAGCTCATAATCATATGGCTCATTCTAGATTTCAAAATGTTTCTTTAGAGTCAATTCCATGGGTTAAATAATAAAGCCTGTTCAATCTCTTTGACACCATGTCATAGAGTGTTTGAATAAAACATTTCCTTAGCATGAGGTAACTTAAATCTAATCTCAAACAACTAATTCAAAGCCACATAACATCTTATGTTTTTTAAAAAAGACTTAAATTCATGCTCGACCTATAGTAAGTACTAATTTACTATGGTAAAATAAATTTGATAAAATATCAAACCCTAAATCATCTTCTACTATGCTTAATTAAAAATGTCTAAAAGTTTTCAAACTTTGGTAGAACCCTTATATGACCTTAAGCCATATGTACAAGCTTCATTAGGTCATTTTGGTTAGTGCATGTTTTGAACTTAGTTAAAATTAACAGCAATTGATATTAAACTAGAAATTAAACTTAATTCACCCATTACCTTACCTTATGTAGTTGCCTAAAACTATCCACAACTAATGCCCATCATTTATTAATTTGTAAGGTTGTTGATCATTGGCAATTCGATTGAAATGCCATATATTTCTTAGGTAACATGTAAATTTAGCCCTAATTGAAAGCTTAGCAACATAAAAGCCTTATACAGTTCCTACAAGCTTAGTAATACCCTAATGGCTCATTCCAAATAAACTTAATCCATAATTTATAAGGCTACCAATAAAATTGGTGGGACGAACCCAAATAACGCCAATAAATATATTAATTTAGAGTTAGTTTGTATTATGCATTATGAACCTCAATCCATCTCAAAAACTTCACCTTAATTATATCCTCTAATCAGGCCCCACTTTAAGAACTAATCCCTCAAAACATCAAATCTTATGTGAGGCCTTAAACATAAAAAGCACTAATGTTTTTCTAGCCACTTTTCTTTTGAAGTGCCTTTAGCAAGCCTATTTATTATGATAATACAAAGCTCCAATAATAATTAATTATATTATAACCTTTATAGATTAAGGTACACAATATTATCCCAAACCCTATTTAAAACTTCTTGGATTGTGACTATTGTTTTAATACCATATGTATTTGGTTGTAGAAAAATACCCTCCTTACCTTATTGACCATTTCAAGGATTGATTATATCAAGAATTTAATCATTAGATATACATAGATAATATTATTTTGACTAGTAGATTCTATTTTTGGTTTGAAATAAGAGAAGATATGATAAACAACAACTTTACTCAAATAAAATGGGAAAATCTACAACCTTCATATTATCCAATGGTTTGATATATAATGTCCAATTTAAGGTCATTGCTAGGATTAATCTTGAATGAATCATGGGTATTCAACTTTATTAAAATCTCAAATATGATGTCATAGTATGTAAATCAATATTTTATTTATTTAAAAGGATTTGCAATTAAGTAAAATAAAAAAATAATTTAAACATATAAAATTCATACCTAATTCATTCCAAATTTAATTTTGTTAGAGATAGTCCTATTTATTTTGATAGAGTGGAGTAATCAGATGATAATTCTATTTCTTTAGTTGATAGAGGTGATGAATCCTTGGCTCATTTAGGGGAGGCAAGAGTCGTGGTGCCTCTTGTGGATGTGTCTATTTATGTTATTTTGAATGGTAATATGTTAGCCCATTTTGCTAGTGATAGTGTTCGGTGGCAAAGTAATTGGTTACATGATGACATGTTGTCTGTTGGAGGGGAGGATATTATTGAAAGCAATTTGGAAACTAGCTCACTCGATAATTATGTTAGGCATCGTGAAAGAAATTCTCAGAAGAAATAACATTCAATTTTGCTAGTTTTTTTAGTGTGGTATTTAGTTTTATCTTGATTTTGGTTACTCTAGCCATTTTGGAACATGACTATGATGAAGTAGTCTTAATCCATGCACCTTGGATGGCCAGGGCTGTGTTGGCAACCTTGGTGGCTCGGTGTATTTGGTTTCTTGTAGGCTTGGTTTTTGTGGAAGTTTATTTTGTCCTCCTTGGATGGCCCCTCCATGGAAACTAGGTGTCGGTCTGAGTAATATTATTTCTGGTTTGGTTTGTCTTTTACTCGGATTATTTTTAATCTTTTATTTTTTGCGTTTCTGGTTTGGTGTCTCAAATATGTCCCTGTTGTGTTCTTGTGTATTGCAACTCGAGCCTACGAGTTTTTTCTTTTAATGATAACAAATATTGTGTCTCACTTGTTGTTGTCTACCTGTATTTGTAATATATTTTTCTTTCTGTGTTTACTAACATTTCAGGATTACATTGCACCTTACAAGGCTCAAGTTTTGGCAGAACATGTTCTAATTATATTTTTCATTAATATACTTTTTGTTTGTAAGGGTGTTTTCTTTCTTGTAACCATTCTCACTTATTTCTATTTTAGAGTTATGTATTTTTGTTCACATCGTCCGAGACGATTCAAAAATCAGACTGGATGATCAACTAAAACTAGAAACCCTAATGATGGTATCCTTATTATGGCAGGCTTCTTTAAGCACATTGTCCTGGATGATTTTGTATCGGCCGGGATGTTAGGCTCAAAACAGAAAGAGTCAGCTGCCAGATCTATTTAGGTATTAGTTATTTTTGGACATCATCCCAGGCATCATCCCGGGCATTGTTCTGGCTCGACCTGACCAATCCAGTATAAATATGCCTAAATTAAGCTTGTATTTAAGGAGAGTAGTTAAGATTTGATTGCATGATCAAATAGACCTGGAAGATCACATGATTGGTCCAGACGATACCCTGGACGATTGGACATCAGACAACTCTTATTCAGGACGATGTTCAGGATGATATTCCATGATTTGTACTGATCGGCTAGGATAATATCTTATCATCCTGAACGATATGAATAAATTTGTTCTGATCGTCCTAAATCATCCTGGCTGATTAGGCTTAAATTTCACTGATCGTACAGGATGATATTTATATCATCCAAGATGATAATGTCGGCAAGTTGCAATTAATGAGCCTGTTTTGAGCTCTTCTATTTAAACATTGACAAAGCACTTAGTAAGTGTCTTTGGAAACCATTATAGCTTTGTTCTATTAGAGGGAACTTGAAGAGAGAGCTTGAAAGGGAGAAATGAAAGGAGTTTTGAAAAATTAGTGATTCTTTTTCTAATTTAATTCTTGATTAGATAATGGATTAAAAAGTTTTTGAGCCTTTAAAAGAACTTGAGCTTGGATTAACAATTTCTGATTTTCTTACCTTTTTTAGATTATGCATTATCAATCAATTCCCTACTATGTTTTTGAATAAAATTACGAGGTAACTTTTTCCTTTTTAAGACTTTTTTGTGCCCCTTCTCTTTTTGATAATGTCAAAGGGGGAGAACGTATTATTGTATTTGTATCCACTTTTTCAAAAATAAAAAAAAAAATTATTTCTCCTTTTTTTTTAGTTTTATTTTAGTAAGGGGGAGATTAGGAGAAAATGTTTTTCTTTTTTTTAAATCCAACCTGTAATATTTGTCATCACAAAAAGGGGGAGATTGTTGCAACTCGAGCCTATGAGTTTATGCTTTTGATGATAATAATATTGTGGCTCACTTTGTAATGTCTATCTGCATTTTCAATATATTTTTCTTTATGTGTTTACTAACATTTCAGGATTACAGTGCCCCTTAAAAGGCTCAAGTCTTGGAAAAACATGTTCTAATTATATTTTTCATTAATATAGTTTTGGTTTGTAAGGGTGTTTGCTTGCTTGTAACCTTGCTCACTTATTTCTATTTTAGAGTTCTCTATTTTTGCTCACATCATCCAAAATGACCCCAAAATTGACCTAGACGATCAGCTAAAATTAGAAACCCTAATTAGGGTATCCTAATTAAGGTAGTTGTCTTTAAGCACATCGTCTTTGACGATTTTGTATCGGTCGGGATAATAAGCTCAAAATAGAAAGAATCAGCCGCCATATCTATTTAGGTATAAGTTATTTTTGGACATCATCCTGAGCATCATTCTGGATCAGCTTGGCCGATCCAGCACAATTATGCATAAATTAATCTAGTATTTAAGAAAAGAAATTAAGATTTGATTAAAAAATCAAATAATCCTGGATGATCGCAGGATCGGCTGGGATGATACGCTAGACGATTGGACATTGGGTAGCTCTTATTCAGGGCTATGCTCAAGATGATATTCCATAATTTGTACTGATCGGCCAGGACGATATCTTATCATTGTGGACGATAGGAACAAAATTTTTCTGACCATCCTAACTCATCCTGGCTGATTAGGCTTAAATTGCACTGATCATATAGGATGATATTTATATCATCCTCAACGATAATGTCGTCAAGTTGCAATTAAGGAGCATGTTTTAAGCTCTTCTATTTAAACTTTGACAAGGCACTTAGTAAGTGTCTTTGGCAGCCATTGTATCTTTGTTCTTTTGGAGGAACTTGAAGAGAGATATAGAAAGGGAGAGAGGAAAGGGTGGAGTTTGAAAGAGGGAGAAGATCCTTAGAGGGGGTTTCAAGGGAGTGTGTAGGGGGATTCCTCATGGTTTCTCCGGAGAGCTTGCACCTTAGTACCATCGGATTGAAGGCTTTCCTTGAGGGAAGTTCTGGGAAGAAGAAGATCTCTTTGGTGTCAAAAGACATGACTACTCTGGCGCAACGGGGAAGGTGGAAGTGATTTTATAAGGGCTTCTCCACCTAGCTATGGGGGCTAGAGGAGAAACACTTAGTTAGTGAAATACTCGAAGGGTGCCTCCGAGGAGTGGACGTAGGTCAAGGTTTGACTGAACCACTATAAATATGGTGTGTTCTTTCCTTTATTATTTTTGCATTTAATTTCCGCACTTTGATTTCTGTGGTGAATCTTGGTTTGTGCTTTGATTGAAAGATTTTTAAAATACTGATTCATCACTTTTGGTTAGCCTTGGGACTAGTTCATAAGAGCCTAACTTCCCTAATGAACTTTCATTATTGTGTATCTATTCCTTTTAATATATATTTTATTTTGATTAAAAAAATTTAATAAAACCTCTATAGTCATGAGCTTAAGGAATACAATACTCTAAAGGAATGGTGAGGAGTGGCCGTTGGTGTTCTCCCAGCTCTAGTGAGGGGAGTGTTTGTTGGAAAGCTACGAGATATGGAAACTTTGGGAAAGCTTTGGAAGGCAAGGGTTCTAAAGTTTGTGAGCTAGCTTTGATTGAAGGCAATGTGTCATTGGAGGAGCCAGATCTCAAAAACTCCATAGAAGATGATAGTAAATCTTCCTTGGGGTTTGACTATATTTCTTCTGAACCAAAATAGGAGGCTTTTTTGTCAAATTTTCCAGTTGTTTACCTCCTAGGTCATTTGGCTGTTCACTCATCTGACCTCTCCCATAGCGAACAAGTTGGGGAGATCGATCCTATACATGTGAGTGATGTTCTGCGCAGCTTAGTTCTTTCCCATGACGACTAATTACAGTGCCTTAATCAAACATATCTATGGAGTTTATTGATTTGCAAGACCTTGCTGTAGCGGCTGCTTTAATTGCTTTTGATTTGGGGAAATTTAAAGTTGTAATTGGATAAGATTATAGGAATTTGGTTCCACCTTTAGCTGATTTCATTTGTGTAAATAAAATTGATGCAACCATTCATGTTTTCTCAAATTCAATATACTACATATCTAGTGTTTGTTCAAATGCCCCTTCAAAGCCTGCTTTCTGGCATGGCCATTCTGCTTCTCTTCAACAGCCCTCCAAGCATACTTGTGGTGCTAAACCTATCCAAGACCTCCCCAATGCCTAGAATAATTTGGAAGTATTTGAATTTGATGATGTTTATAAGGTGGTAGTTAAGTCAGAAGATGGTGGTTTTTTGACTTAGAATAGGGAGTTTCTCCATCCCAACTTAGCTATGAAAGTTTGTTAGGGATGTTAGGCCCCTAAGCACTAGCCCAAGGCTAACCAAGAGGGGGGGTGAATTGGTATTTTAAAAATCTTTAAACAAAAAGAACAATTATCACAAACCAAAGTCACCACAAAAAAACAAGTGCGGAAAATTAAAATGCGGAAGAAGTAAAAAAAAAAACATAAGGGTTTATAGTGGTTCGATCAACTTGACCTACGCCCACTTCCCGGAGGCGCCCTCCGAGTATTACACTACCAAAGTGACTCTCCTTTTGCCCCACAGCTAGGCGGAGAAGCCCTTACAAAAACCTCCTTTTTTCCACCCCCGACAAGGCAGAGAACCCCACTCCTTTTGCTTCCTCCTGAAGCAGGAAGAGAACCTCGATCAATCACTGAAGCTTACCGCTCCCAACCCTTCCAAGGAAAAGAGAATCTAGCTGAATAAGAAGTGGAATAATGCTTGGAGCAACCCTTGTGAACCCCCTCACAAGATCCTCTCTCTCTCTCTCCCTCTCTCTCTCTCCTTTAGGTTTTCTCTGGTCAAGACAGCAGTAAAAGATATTCAAAACATTGAACAATAGATCTTAAATAGAAGAGCTTCCAAATAGCTCAATAATTGCAACTTGCCGACCTTATCATTCTGGATGATAATCCTATGGTCCTATACAATCAGTTCAAATCACAGATGATCGGCCAGAACACCGCTCTGAAAATGAACTGGATGATTAAAAAATGGCTTGATCGTCAAGGCTGATCTCACGATCATCCCGGATGATCAGATTAAATCAGGGGAAAATTGTCCAAAGCATCGCCCGGAATTCGAGCTGTCTGATCCTGATCGGCAAGAACATCACCGAAATTTGTGCTAGCTGATATTTATCGTCCAGGAGAAATTAAGGGTTTTTGAATATATCATTCCGGCCAATCTTGCGATCGTTCATGATAATGTGATTGTATTAGTCATTCTTAATTGCTTCCTTGATTGTCAGATCAATTTAGGCATAATTGTGCCAAATCGTCCAGGCCGATCCAAGATCATCCTGGCCGATTTCCAAAAATACATAATACCTAAATAGTTAATGGCAGCTATTTCTTTCTATTTTGAGTGTATCATTTTGGCCGATACATGTATCGTCCAAGACAATCAGCTAATTATTGCTACCTTAACAATGATTTTGATTAGGGTTTCTATTTTAGACCTAATCGTATAGGAAAATATAAATATCGTCTGAGATGATGTGAGTAAAAACATAAATTCTAAATCAATAAGAAAAAAATCACTCAAGTGTGTGTGTGTGTCTGTAGGGTTACTTAGAATCAGAAACTTCACAAGTTACAATTGACTCGAAAAAGGGAAGAAAGAAAATTACAGACTGATTCAACCCTAATCTATTAAATCTTGAGCTGGCTTCATTTGTCGTCTGATCTCTTGGCCATGAAATGTCAGTAGAAAAAGGCAGTCGTATTGTTTGCTATCATCAAAATCATAATTCATGAAACCAAATTTGGAACAAGCTAGGCTTAAAAGAGGGCTAATGGGTAAGCTTATTGGAAGAAGATTGTTTTTTTTGTGCTAAGAAATAAATTAAAGTAGAAATTGTCAATATTTGGAGATTTTTAGCTCCTGTCTTCGGACACCTCCATTTACCTCTTTCAAATTACTGAGGCTCGTGATGTTATCCTTATAGGGAGACCATGGGTTATTAGTTGGTTCAATATTGATTTGGATCGTTGGTCTTCTACCTTCACTTCACAATTAGTGGCAGGCCTTTCTTCTCTTATGCGGATTTGCTTTCCTCACATGCCTTTTTGTATTGGGACAATACATACTTTTTCTTAGATAGCATCTTTCTTTGGACAACCAGTATGGGTAGATGCTAAAAAAAATGCTAGGGGGACAAATTCGTTTTCCCATGTTTGCATGAAGAGGGATCTTGGTGAAAAGTTTCCTCCTAGAGTTTGGATCTTTGGGCTTCTTGGTAAGTCGTTCCAAAGACCAGAATATAAAGGGATCGCTCATCTTCGCATCCATTATGGATTTGTTTGCCACAACGTTTGTTATTATCTCAATGTTTCTCTAACCTTCAGGCATCCTTATCCTCAAACAAAAACTTTTAAAATTCTTGAAAAATACATTTTGCATAAGGATATCTGATCCATTTCTTCTACATAACCTATTGTCACCATAAGTTTCCCGCCTATGGTCATGAATGCCATCTCGTCAGTAGCCCATCTGAAAGTTCATTAGGGATGTTAGGCCTTTAAGAAATAGCCCGAGGCTAACCAATAGGGGGGTGAATTGGTATTTTAAAAATCTTTAAACCAAATCACAACAATCACAAACCAAACTCACCACAGAAAATAGAGTGCGGAAAATTAAATGTGGAAGTAGTAATAAGAACACTAGGGTTTATAGTGGTTCGGTCAACTCGACCTACATCCACTCCCTGGATGTGCCCTCTAAGTATTGCACTACAAACGTGACTCTTCTTTAGCCCCCAAAGCTAGGTGGAGAACCCCTTACAAACCTCCTTTTCGCCAACCCTAGCAAGGCAGAGAACCCACTTCTATTCCTTCCTCTTAAAGAAGGCAGAGAACCTTGATCGATCATTGAAGCTTACCTCTCCCAACCCTTCCAAGGACAAGATACTCTAGTGGAAGAGAAGTAATAATAATGCTTGAGCAACCCTTGTTGAACCCCCTCACAAGCTCCCCCTCACAACATTCTTCTCTCTCTCTCTCTCTCTCTCTCTCTCTCTCTCTCTCTCTCTCTCTCTCTCTCTCTCTCTCTCTCTCCTCTGGGCTTTCTCAGGTCAAGACAACAACAAAAGATTGTTCAAAAATGTTGAGCAAGTTGCCAACATAATCATCCAGGATGATAGGTATATCATCCTTTACGATTAGTGCAATTTAAGCTTAATCAGTTGGGATGATCTGGGATGAATAGAAGAAAATTATTCCTATCGTCCAGGATGATACTATATCGTCCTGTACGATTAGTTCAAATCACAGATTATCAGCAAGAAAATCGCTCTGAAAAGAGGTCTAGATGATTCCAAAATAGCTTGATCGTTCAGGCCGATCCCACGATCATCTCGGATGATTAGTTCGAATCAGAGGAAAATCGTCCAGAGCATCGCCCAGAATTTGAGCTGGTTGATCCTGATCGTTTAGACCATCGCTCGAAAATTGAGCTAGCTCATGTTGATCGTCCAGGAGCAACTAAGGTTTTTTGAACTGATCATCCCGGCCAATCTTGTGACCATCCAGGATAATGTGATCGTATCAATCCACCTTAATTTCTTTCCTTAATTATCAGATTAATTTAGGCATAATTATGTCAAATTGTCTAGGCCGATACAAGATCATCCTGGCCGATTTCCATAAATAAAGAATTCCTAAATAGATCATGGCAGCTGATTCTTTCTATTTTAAGCCTATCTTCCTGGCTGATACAAGTATCGTCCAGGTCGATCGGCTAATCATACCTGCCTTAATAATGATGTCCTAATTAGGGTTTTTATTTTTAACCCGATCGTCCATGCCGATAAAAATATCGTCCGAGACAATGTGAGTAAAAATAGAAATTCTAGATCTGACAAAAAAAACCACTCAAGTGTATGTGTAGGGTTACTTAGCATCAGAATACTTCAATGATTACAATTGACTTAAGAAAGGAAAAAAAGAAAATTAAAGACTGACTCAAACCTAGTCTACCCAATCTTGAGCTGGTTTCGATTGTCATCCTATCTTGTGTTCTTGAAATGTTAGTAGGCAAGGTAGTCATAAGGAAACAGAATTGTTTGTTATCATCAAAATCACAATCCATAAAAATAGAGTTGCAACAATCTCCCCCTTTTTAGTGATGGAAAACACAAACAAATAATTCTAAGTTGTTATGGTAGTTCAGTAAGTTCGAGAATTCAAAGTACAAGATGCATAACACTACTCCCCCTTTTGACATCACAAAAAGGAGGGAAACTAAACACATAATAAAAAACATAACAGAAACTAAAACAAAACATAAGAAAATCAAACTATATAAAATAGAAACTAAAACTTTAAAAATGAGGGGCACTGATCATCAGACTGAGGTGGTGGTGGTGGCTGCTGAAATTAACTGGAGAGCAAAGCAAACTGTGCTCCAAACAAGGCCATGTCCTTGTCATACTACTACTACTGGTATGCAACATAGGCATCGAACCGGGCCACACCCTCAACGTGCTTCTCCTATTGGTATGGTACGTACATCTCTAAGCAGGTGTCCCACTGATCAAATCTCTCCACCAACAGATCTAGCTGAGGGTACTGGCGAAGAGGAATAGGTTCAGGAACAAGAGCGGGAGCCTCCTCATCATCGCCCCCCACCCCCCCCGAGCTTCCTCATCCCCTAGGTAGAGATGAGTACTATAAAGGACATTGAAAGAACTATTAGAGTAGAAGGGAGGCTAATGGTCGGGATGAGCAGGATATTGAAGTTGATATTTGGTTTTAAGAATATAAATTAGGAGGTGTCCTAAAGCAAGGTTGGGTTTCCACTTATGACCTGGATCATGGATTATTGTCAAATGATAAATGTATCGAAAGATCAGGTCAGCAGCATTAAATTCTCTATGGGCTAGAATGTAAAAGGTAATAAGTGAAAAAAGTGGAGTGATGTGGACTTGGTCCCTGACTTTTGGAATAATCGAAGTGCGAATGACAAGTTGGATTATCCTAACATCTTTTAGTAAAGAGCTAGTCTCTCCAACATGAATGGGTGTGTTGGTGTGACGAAGAAAGTGATTTGCAGATGATAAGTCAAAGTCAAGATCAAAGACAAGAGTATGCAGCTTATCCCCAGTAGTGGACAGCTGCAACGGTTCAGCACAATCCTAATATGTGATCTCGATAGGGCGTCAATTCACATATGAGGTGAGGTCAGTGTAGGAAGAATTCTTGTGAAGATTGGGGAACAATTCAAAAAAAGTTCAGAATTAAAGGGGACAGCGAGGGTAAGAATAAAGCACAGAAAAGTGTGAGTGAAAAGAACTAATACCGGATATGAGAGGTGGACTGAATTGATTATTCTGGATAGAGTAATCCCACACTCTTTGTAATGATGCTAGGCAGCCTGATCGTCTGCCTCCCAAAAATGAGGGTCCAATGTGCCCCTTGAGGAGCTGCCAGACGTCTAAGGAGTACGCTTTCCGCCAGCCATAAGCAAACATGAAGTAAACAAGAGAGGAGAAGAAGATTGAAGTGAGAAACTTTGGTTGGAAGGCATTGTATTTAAATGATTGGCCGGATTATCCAGGTCGATCGCAGGATCATCCAAGATGATCTGATGCAATTATTGTGAGTAGGCCGATTGTCAAAAAGGTGGTCCGATCGTCTGGGCCGTTTAGATATCGGCCGGGATAATTAGATACGGGCAATCATCCCGATGAATAAAGTCAGACGACTTTTAAAAAAGTAGATCATCCAGGCCAATTACATGTATCGTCCAGGACGATGCTCAATAATTGATCGTACCGATCAAATTTAAAATGTTTTAAATCATGTGCCACGTGTATCGTCCAGGACAAATAATGAATTGCCCAGGACGATTGTCAAAAATTGGATCATCCCAGATGATTTTAAAGATTTTAAACATACTGACACGGGTATTGTCCAGGATGATCAGGTGTATCGGCCAAAAAAATTTTCGTAAATGCATCGGCCAGGATGAAAAATTTATCGGCCAAGATGATCAAGAAGATTATAGCAGAGGATGATCATATCATCCAAGACAATATGGGATCATCAGGCTTGATGAAGTTCAACAAAGTCAAGAAAGTCCAATATATAGATTTTGTAAGAGAGATTATCATATCGTCCAAGATGATAGAAATATCAGCCAGGACGATATGACAAAAATTGAAATTTTAAAGGAAAGACAGAGATGCTTAGAGAAAGCCCACAAACAATAAAATCAATCTAAAAACAACAACAAAAAAATAAAAAATATTAAAAAAATAAGCAAAGATTTTTTTTAAATTATTTTTTAAATATATATATATATATATATATATGTTTAGCAAGGCATGCATATGATAATTGCTCCAAATAATTAAATTTCAATTATTTGTAAGACCAATGAGTTAACAATGTAAAAATCTAAAAATGGTAGAATGTCCGATCGGACTCTTAGAGGACACAAATTGTCTTTTGAAAACAAAAGGCCTAACTCAGAACAAACTAATTGGGTAAAAAGAAGATCCGTTTAAAACTTGGTTACAAATAAAATATCTTATAAAATAATATACCAAAGCAATTTGTCTCAATCATGGAATTTGAAACCATGCCTTTGGTAATATCAAATAACCCATGAGTTCTTCTAAGTTTTAAAAGTTTTGAAAGGAGAGGACAACATGCATTTAGTGGGCTCATTTTATGCCTCTTGTCACTTTGAATAGCTCTTTGAGCATCTTATAATTTTTGATGCACTTTCTGTGTGTGTGTCTAAATCAAGATGATCTTCTCCCATTAAGCACAAGTTTATTGTCTCTTCCTCATGTCCAGTCTCAGATAAATTTGATGCATATTCTGCCTAGAACGCCTTTTGAACTCGCTTCTTATCCTTCCTGAACTTAGGTTTCTCCTCACCCCTTTCTTTTCTTAAGTGATCCTGAAGTGTAGAACAATCATCTCTAATAAGTCCAGGCTTCCTACAATAAAAACACACAACATCAGAAGAACCTTTAAAATTTTTGTTATCCTTACCTTTTCTCCAATTCTGATGATGCTTGTGACTCTTCCTTAGAAAGATTTTGAATTGACTTGTGATTAAGTCAAAGTCATCACTTTCGGACCCGGAAGAATTAGAGTTCATGTTGTTGGCCTTCAATGCTATAGTTTTCTCTTTTCTTTTCTCACATGAATCAAAATTTCTTTGATTCACCCCTTGCTTGTAAGCAATGAGTGAGCCATGTAAGTTGTTAATCGAATAGGTATTAAAATCTTTAGATTTAGTGATTGCAGTGATTTTAGCATCAAAAGAGGAAGGAAAGCATCTCAAATTTTTGTTCACTTTTTCATAATTTAAAAGTTCTCTTCCTAGGGCATGCAAAGAATTTATTATCTGAGTAAACCTTATATACAATTTTAAAAATTGATTCACAAGGTTTCATTTGAAAAAGTTCATAATCATGCAAGACAATATTCAAACGAGAATGCTTAATTTCATTAATTCTTTTATAAATGATGCACAATCTAACCGAAATCTCTTTACCATTAGAGCAAGTAGAAACACGCATGTAATCTTCAGATTTTAAAGCATAGAAAAAATAATTCAAACACTTCGCATAATGTTGAGCTAAATCTCTTACATCAAAAGTCTATTCAGTAAAAGGTACTTCAGTTTTAATTCCATTAAGTTCACAAGAAGGTGAATAATATCCTTCTTTAGTAAGAATCCACATGCGATAATCAATTGATTGTAAAAAAGTAGACATGAGAGTTTTCCAAAAATCAAAAGGAAGATTGTCAAACAAAGGTGGTAGTGTAATAGAATATCTTTCAATTGTATTAAGATTCCCAAAGTTAGCCCTGGATCAAAATTCAAAAAGTTTTCAAACTCAGTTTTGACAATCTTCTTTTTGACATTATCATCCAGGACAATAGGTATATCATCATGTACGATCAGTGCCATTTAAGCCTAATCAGCGGGGACGATCTGGGATGAATAAAAGAAAATTATTCATATCATCCAGGATGATACTATATCATCTTGTACGATTACATCAAATCACAGATTTTTGGCCAAACAATCACTCTAAAAAGAGGTCTGGACGAAACCAAAATAGCTTGATCGGTCGGGCCAATCTCATGATTGTCCCGGACGATTAGTTTAAATCAAAGGAAAATAGTCTAGAGCATCACCAAGAATTTTAGCTAGCTGATCCTGATCGTCCTAATCATCGCCCAAAAATTAAGCTGGTCGATGTTGATTGTCTAGGAGCAACTAAGGTTTTTTTAACTGATAGTCCCGGCCAATCTTGCGACAGTCCAGGATGATGTGATTGTATCAATCAGTCTTAATTTCTTTCCTTAATTGTTAGATTAATTTAGGCATAATTATGTCATATCATCCATCCTGATATAATATTGTCCTGGCGGATTTCCATAAATAAAAATGCCTAAATAGATCATGGCGGCTGATTCTTTCTATTTTGAGCCTATCATCACGGCTGATACAAGTATCGTCCAGGATGATCGGCTAATGACGGCTGCCTTAACAATGATGTCTTCATTAGGGTTTTTGTTTTAAACCCAATCGTCTAGGCCAATAAAAATATCATACGAGATGATGTGAGTAAAAGTATAAATTCTAGATCAGATAGAAAAATCACTCAAGTGTGTGTGTGTGTGTTTGTGTGTGTTTGTGTGGGTTACTTAGCATTAGAATACTTCAAAGACTACAATTGAGTGAAGAAAGGGAAAAAGAAAATTACAGACTGACTCAGACCTAGTCTACCCAATCTTAAGCTGGTTCTGATTGCCGTTAGATCTTCTGGTTCTAAAATGTTAGTAGGCAAGGCAGTCGTAGGGAAATAGAATTTTTTGCTATCATCAAAACCATAATCCATGAAAATAGAGTTGCAACACCATCCACCTCATTAGGAGAATCAACAATCTCCTCCTTTCATCTTGTAATGTGTGAAAGAAGGGAAAAATCCTAAAAATGTTTGGCCTTGGTGTCTAGTCACTTCTAGAAAATCTAGCAGGCAAAAGAAAATTAATTCAAAAGTTTGTATTGGAGGACATAATTCATTCAAGTTCTCTACCGAGGCTTTCCTCTTGAATCCTAGGCATTCTAGCCCAAGGAAATATATAGTCTCTATGACTCATTTTGTAAAGGGACTTCACCTCTTAAGGCTAATTATTGATCTACCAATGAAGCAAAAGTATGGTAGAGGGGTTGACTCCCGTTAAGGTGTTCTTTGAAAGAATTGACATTTTTAGCTTTATCTACGCTTTTCTCTTGGTTGTTTTGTTTTGTTTAGGTCTTCTTTTGGTACCCTTCCTAGTTGGTACTCATTGTATACTTTTTAATTTTATTTTAATAATTTTTTGGGTTAAAAAATAAATTTAATAAAGCCTCTATAAATTTAAAAATATTATAAGAATCCATTACTGCTACATTCAAATGGATCTGACTCAAGCTTTAACAATCCAAAGGATTAAAAAGATTATTTTCCCTTCAACCACCTTTAATTCTCAAATTCATATGAAATAATTTTCAGAGTCTTATATATATCTTGGAAGCTATTGATAGCTTTTAGAAGTTAAATTGTTCACAATTGTCTCAGTGAAATTGGTCATTTGGGATGGTTTAAACCATTGTAATTTCGTCTTGTCCAAATGGATCATGTTGTCCCATTTGCCTAAATATGGTCAAACAATAGGTCAAAAGGCTTAAACTCAATTGGATTAATTTTTGGTCAATCAGTTTTATTTGAACCATTGGTAATCTTATAAAGCTAATTGGGTTCGTAGTATTTCTTTTATTTTTCTTGGCATTTAGTAGTATTGATAGGGTCCATTAATTAAGGTTTCTAATGGTAAAAATTATTTGCAGACTCGTTTATAATTAATGAATTTAAATTTTCATGATCAAGTTGAAAATACCATAATGTTCTAATTATATATGAATCACCATAGAAAATCCTAAGAAAGCTTGAATTTTAATTAACGGGTGCAATATGATTGAATTGGTATGTTAGATTTTAAATTACTCAATTTCCTTAAATAAGTGGTCAAATTGAGAGATATGACTCTATTAACTTCCTTTTAATTTTAGGTTGAAAGTGTTTTCCGTTTTTGTGCTTAGCCTTAATTGGTAAGGTTTTTTTCAATAGTACTAAAAGGTTTTTTCAAAATCAGCTTCAGTGGTGGATTGCTAATGACTTAATTATTTATTTTTATTAATTTTAATCTTTCAAATATAGTTATTTCTTAAACCCAGAGGGCAAGATTAACACTCATAAAATTAGTATCTCAGCTCTTTTTCTTTATATAAATATGTGAAAATCAAAAATATTTTATGTTTATCTCTTCGTGTATCTCATTTTTTTCTCTCATTTCGTAGCAAATCATAGATGATGGGTTTGAGTATTTTCTTCGATAAATTTTGTTATAACTTTCTTTTAAGTGTGGTGACGATAATAGATTGCCAAAAACCAAAATCCAGGCATTGTAGCTACAAAACAAAGAAAAACCATACAAGAAAGAATGAGTTAAAGTGGAAAAATGAAGGCTTCATCACTACCCTGTTACTTAAAAAAATGGTTGAGTGACTAACTGCGATGATCCAAATAGTTTTTTCATGTTGCACATTAAATGTTAATCAAATAGGCCCATTGGAATAAGAAAATTTCAAGAAAAAAGGCGCATCCTAGATTAAGTTGAAAAATAATGGCCCATTTTAAAGTTGAAGTTTAGATTTATTTCAATATAATCTTTATAAACTTACATTAATTTTAATTTCTTACTTTGGAACCACATTACTACCCTCTTTTTATGAAGTTTTCATGGAAAATTAGTTATATATAAAACATGGTCGAACCACTCTAAGCAATTAATGTTTAGGCCCATCTTTTCCCTTGTTTAATTTATAATAAGGCTAGTCCATGGGAATTGTAAAGCATATAAATATAGCTTCATATACAATATATATAAACATTTAGATCTTTAATAAAAAAAAATTAGGAATAAATTATTCTCTTTGGTTGGAGAGATAATGCATTTATCATTTTGTATGTTTTTTTGCATCTCCTTTGTAAAAATGTACTTTAACCCTTCCTCACATATTTAGCAACATCTTATGTATCCAAAATCAACAAGTCATTATCTAAATTTTCACATCTACCCCAAACACCTCCCAAAAACTATTGCCAAAATAAGAAGCTCCACCTCCTATTATTGTTCCCAATATCCTGACATCACCATTAAACTCAATCAAACACTATATTTACTTTATATATCAACTACACATCCTAAGTGAACATGCTTCTATAATTTCTTCAAAATGACCTTCTAAATCATCCCAAATTAGACTAATTAGATTAGTATTATTATTTTGTTCATTATATCCCTTTAAATCCTTCACGATTTTATCACAAACACAATATTATTTTTAGAAATTTTAATCTAATGGCACATAATTATTGATAGCATTTAATATAACAATATGGATTTGAAAGTCTTTAGAAATTGATGAAATAATGTTAATGAGTTTCAACAAAATGCTTAGACAAATACAATATCATTTTTTTAAACTTTACATAAAATTAAAAAAAAAACTCAATTAATTCAAGTAAAATTATATTTAAATTGCATAAAGTTATAGGTCCACTTTGTAAATATAGTTTGTTAATAATATTTTATGATAAAAATTATTGCAATCCATGACCCCTAGCTTGAGATTTTGATGATGAAAAATATTGTCGATTTGAATTATTTCATTATTCATTGAATATTTTGATTTTTTCTCTTATCTATGAGTACTAATATTTCAGGGAGATCATATATTACTCAAGACAATAAGAAGACTCAATAGTGGGAAGAGTAGGATGTGAAATATGTAACCCTATAATTTTCATTTACTTTGTATTCTTTCTTTTCTTGAGTCTGGCCATAAGGTTTATGCAAACTGAGCAACCATGCACACAAACAGAGGGAGAGTTTGTTTTTAAAATAATTTGTTTATGTAGATCATATGATATGATTTTAAATTGTATTGTACAAACTATTGTTGCTCAACGGCTATCTGTGAACAAATCATAATGTACAATCAATATCGTACTACATGATGTGTTTCTAATTAAAAACCTTAGCAATATGAATATTTGAATACTTACTTAGATTAAACCCCCTTAATTAGTCATTAAATTAAGGATTAATTTTTGATTGGTGATCATATTACACTAACATGTTTCATATTGTACGATAAACCGATGCTATTTTTGATTATCCTGAATATTATATGGGATGATCCTTTTTTTTTTAACTAATTGCACTGGACGATGTGAACATCATACCGAATGACCCTAATCTTTTAACATATCATACTATATAATGTTGATCGTATAAGACAACGAATTGAGTTAAGTTTTCGTCATCCCAGCGTTCGTACTGTACTAACAAAAGAAAAAAAAATATTGTATTGAACAATATTGTATTGTAATGTATGATGTTATTTTCAAAAATTGCTTGTTCGTACTCCTTTATACCAAAATGAAGGTTGGTTTATATTTATCATATTGTACGATCTTAGATCATATTATACGAATAGACACAACTAAATTGAAAATTTAGGGTTTCTTGGAGCCTGGTTTATAAATGAAATTTCTAGTTTTTGTGATATGTGTGTGAGAGAGGAATGTGACAAGAAGCAGACTTCTTTAGAGAGAGCTACATAAGAGGATTTTGAGTCCTTCTGAGAGGAAGGAGAAGGTGAGTTTGTAAGGATGAGTGTGAGGGAGATCATACGAATGCTCCAAGCTAGCTGCACGCTTGCTCCTTCTGTGGTCCGAGAAGATCTTGTGGGAAGCTTTCTAAGTGGGATATCCTTCAAGGTCCATATCCTCTAAGGAACTCTGCCTTCTCCAGGAGAGAGAAAAATGAGAAGGTTCATTGCCGTCACCAGGTGGGTGACATAGAATTTGGTACTTCTCCACACTGGGGAAGGTGAAAGGGAGGGTTTGTGAAGGTTACTCTACCTTGCTGTGGGGGAAAAAGGAGAATTACTTTTGAGTAGTGAAATTCCTATAGTGGAGGACTCCAGTGAGTGGACGTAGGTCAAATAACCGAACCACTTTAAATCTTCTGGTGTGATTTTTTTCATTTACTGCATTTTATTTCTTTTTTGCATTACATATCTTATAACTGCTTGGTAAAAATCCTATTCTAGATCTTTGTTATGTAAGTTAAAAATTCACCACCTATTGTTGCAATCATGCTTTACTCATTCTCTTCCGCATCAAGTTAAATTTTTGTTTAAAATTTTAAAAACAAAATATTAGAACTCCTGTTTAGGATTGTTACTTTATTACAAAAATTTCCAATTCAACCCCCCTCTTGTCGCTTCTCATATTTTCAAAACTAATTAAATATTTTGTAAATTCTAAAATAATTAATGTTCTCAAGGACACGAGACTTATTATTATAGTCATATTTTTTTCTTGTAAACAAAATTATGTGTATAATAATATATTTAAATAACTTGACATGTTTAATTTTTAAATGACTTTGAATATATATAATTGTTAGTGTGAGAATCTTTGTACTAAAATGAGGGATGGAGCAGTTGGTTAGCGGCGATTCCAATATATTATTTCATAAAAAATTAGGTAAATTTTCTTACAAAAATTTTTCTAGAAATTCTGCTACCGATAATATTTTTAGCATAAACTTTCCTCAAAAAAAATTTACCTGTAATAACCATATGATATATATTGAATACCTATACTAACCATATCTTTGCCCAAATTTTTTTAATGCTCCACACAAAATATGCCACATAAATATTAAGTTAAACCCCAATAGCCTTAGTAGGTCTTGATCAGGTTTGAATCTACCTTTATAAAGCCTTTGAATTCACAAATTATTTTTTTTGTGTTCCCCATTTTAACTCAGCAAATAATGTTCCCTATTATATTCCTTTACACCAAAGCCAACTTTACACCACACATCAAATGATATCCATGCTCAAGATAGAGAGCAAATAATGAGCAACATATTATCTACAAAAGGCACTTGATTTGTTTCCTTTAGTGTTTATTATTTACCTTTTCACCTTCATTTTAATTTTAAATTGATAATTTATTACTCATATTTGCGTTGGTAATTACAATGTATTAAGAAAAACACATAAAAACTTGTTTACATCAAACTATCACACTTCATTATGATCGTTAATTAATTTCCTTCTTAACAAATCTTTTCATATTTATTTAATTATATCTTAAAGGTGGGGGTATTTTATATTTCAATCAAATTATCTCAAAATAGTTGGGAGTAAACCAATCATAATATTTTAATAAAATTCTTAATGTATTAAAACTTAGATGTATACATTTTCCTTTGACAAATTAAACAAATTAAACATTAGAAAATGAAACTATATATCCTAATAAGGTTAAGAGGAAAATTGACCCTGGTCTTTTGGAAGCCTTTTGAAAGGTAGATCAACATCGAAGATATAAACAATCTCATTACTCTTGTATGACTAATTGTTTTCTCAAATCTAATTAGCCACAATGAAAATACGTTGTTAGGTTAATTATATTATTATGAATATTTAATGAATTTTTTATTATTTGTCCAAAAATAATAATTATTTTGGAAGCCGTTTGAAAAGTAGATCAACACCGAAGATATAAACATTCTCATTACTCTTGTATGACTAATTTTTTTCTCAAATCTAATTAGCCACAATGAGTTTGTTTTAAATACTCAATAGGCCTAGAACCATAATTTCATAATAGATATTAATATATTTATTAAAAAAAATTGTTAAGGAAGTAGAAGAAGAAGCACAGAGATTTTAAGATCAGTAAAAAAAGTGAAATTTTTTAACTCATTATGGTATAAATGACTTAAGTTAGATCTATTTATCGAGAGTAAAATTTAAACATAAAGTAAAAGTATCATAGCTTTATCAAAATGATTACTCATAACTCACTTAACAAAATTTATTGAGTTAATTTTTAATTAGTTCTAAATTTAAAATATTTTCATTAAATTTTAAATTTCAAGCAAAATTACTAAGTGATATCAAGCTTTAAAAGTGTGGGCTTGAACAAGACCAAACAACTACAACTAAGGCTGTCAAACTTTCTTGAGTGCATATATATACACCCCCACCACCCCACACACATACACTCTCTCTCTTATGGTGCTTATGAAGCTTCCTTATAGTATTAATGCTTTTGTTTCAGCCCCATCTTTAAGAGGAACATTTGAAGTTTAAATAACAAATAACAAGTGGGAGGTAATATTATAAAAGATTAATATATGATATGTTTCATAAAGTAAAATTGCTAAGTATTGACATAAGAGTAGAGATAATCTATATCTTAGTGGTGCAACAAAAAATTGAATATCACAATCAAAACTAATTTACATATTTAAAAAATAAATCATTCTATGTCCATAGCTTTTTAGTCTATTAATTTTTTTCATGCACACAATGGGAAGAGCAAGCTATGTAGAATCTTCTGATAAGATCTTGGAAAAGATCGTTGATTGGACAACAATGTGTAGCAAAATGTATGAGTTGAGACCATTGATGGTAATGGGGGATTCTACAGTATTGCAACCCTTAAAATACTTAGTTTGCCTAGCACCATAGCACCAAACAATCCAACATCAGTAAATTCTTCCAATGAAATTTGATAATTTACTTTACTTTTTAAATATTTATCTTTGGTGTCAAGCCCACCATCACTCTACTTCACTTTTAAATTTAAATACCACTAATGAAATCTTCCTATTCTTTAGAAACTACATTCCATCAAATATATTTTTAATCCTCAACAAACAATCATATGTCACTTGTGGCTCCACTATTTTCTTAAAAAGTTGTGGCTTCATTCTATAGAACATCTGCAAATGCTTATATTTTTATCTTCTTTAATTCCATACTACCTCGCTACTATAGGCATCAGTCATATTTTGCAAACTAAACTTTTGGCCACTAAACTGACAAATTTCATGATAGAGTCCAATAACACAGGAGTTCTTTGTAGGCTCTGACAATTTGTGCCCCAGCCTCCCTGTTTCTGTTGAGGAAATTTTTAACTTATTTAGTTTCGGGGTAACTTTTAGGAAGGCAAATTAGGTTTGAAGATAAGAAACACCTTGAGATTTTTACTCATTTTTTGAGGACTTTATGATTTGAGTTTTGGATTCTTATAGGCATTAGCCCCTATAGTTAATTACACCTCCATATAATAAGAGGGAACTTTCTATTAAGGCTAGTCATTAATCAGATACATAGTAGTACTTATATAAGGAATATAGTAGCAACATGGGTTTGTATGTTTTGAAAGTTTGATATTTAAAATAAGAAATTTTACCATCTTACACTTAAAGCGGATGGTGTGGGAATTAAAAATTGAACTGATTAAAATCCAATGGTTCCATCGTCCCAGACCATCCTGGTCCTGATCTACTTAGTTAGCATATGTAGTCGACCCAACTTGACAAAATGATCCTTTTTTGGCAACCATGGAATGTTTCGTCCAAAGTTACCATGTAAACTTAGTTGAATATTAATCTAAGGGGATAAATTAGGATCCACCTTAGCTGAGAGATGGATTTATGCCCTATCGATTATGTTATATTGATTCATATCTCAAGGATTTAGTTCCATTTGGGATCATAAGGACTCTGGTAGTGATCATAATTTTGTGGTGCCATTTGGTGGCTAACCAACTGGTTTAGAGGGCCCCGATCATAGTTGTTTACCTATGGTGCCATTTGGAAGAAAAACCATCTATTGGAGGACATGTGCTAGATTCTCACTGGATTAAGACTATATGAGAATGAATCATAGTAATATTCTCGACCAAACACTGGCTCTTTATGAGCTGAAATTGTTTTTAAATTTATCCACCTTGGTACACTATTTCAGAGAGTGGATGGATTTTACTTTAATCGTTTGGTGATAGATTTCAATTTTAATATTTTGAATTTTAGAATCTTCTTGGATTTTTGAATTTTTTTTGTTATTTTGATGGTATTTGAATATTTGGAATTAACTCCACCGATTGAGATCTATGATCAACATAAAAATCATCAGGGTAACTTATGGACATTTTTATTTGTAGATTGGACCTTATCGACTTTGTTGATTTATTGATAGATGATCGGGTTTTTTGTCAGCTTATGCTTATGTTGGGAAATTTTTATTGCTCATAAACCTTGAAGGGCTAATAAATATGTATGAAAAAAAATATATCATTCAATATTACAATCATATTTTTTTTTAATGGTTTAGGTTGTGTCGACTCCTATCATATCCATTAGAAGGACTGCACATGAATTTAAGCTCATTTCTTGACCCACGCAGCATCTCTAGATGTCACATATATACCCATAACTTGCTTGTCGAACCAGCACAACATCCCTAGATGTCACGTGTATACCCATAACTTGCTTGTTGGGGCCCATGATCTCGTGATACTATATATACACTTGCATTTTTGTGTTCATGTGCTTATATATTATAGCGCATGTACGGGGCGATTTTTTGATATATGGAAGGGTCTATTACGGCGGTTTATAGAAGTTCATGCTTATCATTACCTTTACGTATTTTACCCGTAGGTGACATGTTTAGTACATGACTAGTCTTCTACAATGGCCTATGGGTGCTTGTATTTGTGATATGCCACTCTCTTCTGATTGTAAAGTATCATAACACTTGCTTGATAATCATTCATTATTAACTGCGAAGGTGAACATGAATCTACTACACATTAACCACCTGTGAGCAGATTACTATGTGTTTAACAAGTCTTCTAAATTTGTTTATAGATATCCAACATAATGTAGAGCTTCATCTTTGTTTATGAATTACACCATGCACAAACACCCACTGCAGAAGAGATTCATCATTTTGAAATTATATATGTTTTCAACATTTGTATAATAGTTAGAATATCTTTCTTGTCGGTATCTACCTTTTGCTTATGGGTAACATGAAGTTTTCATGCATATGTTGGATCTTTATCTCTTATTTTTACCTCCAAACAATCACCTACATTAAACACAGCTTTTCCATCACTTCTTCAGTTGATCCATGTTATGAATGAGAAGAATAGAACTATTGTCAATTAGAGATTTGCATTCCAACTAACATAGCCTTTATGAATAAACTATAACACACATTAGAAATTTTTGCATGATATATTGTAGGTAGATTGACACATTTTCAACAATTCATATTGGTTGTTTCTTAGGGATGTGTCATGTCCAACATTAAATATGAACCATCATGCTCCAAAGCCCTCATATCATGGCTTTGAAAACAAGCCATATCCTTCACAAATTTCTTTTTACCTGCAAAAAATTATAATTGTGAGTTCTTTTCTATCAAAGGTGTCTTGCAATTTGTATGATGAGCCTGATGTCATATTCATCAATATCCTCTTCCTAATTAAGATGGTCATTTCTTAACCTCCATAAAATTTTTTATTTTATTCACTATAAGGAAGTCATTGCATCTTCCACTTAATTCTTGTTCACATGTTGTTATTTTCTCAAATAACAAGTTTTATTTTAAATTGTACTCCATATTATTCAATTAGGTAAAAACTCATTATGAGTTAATTGTCAAGTTTGAATTCCATGTTGTCCAAGTCAAGTATCGTATGTTCCAGATCAGATAAAAATCCAATTTGTTCAATTTTAGTTTCCAATTCAATTTTAGTCTCTTGTACTTATTTATTTCGATCCAAGTTTGGTCCTTGATAATCGTTTAAGATATGAGTATCTTTAAACCAAATTTTGGTAGCTTCTTGGCGTCTCTTATTTTTAGAAGAAATTATTGGAGTATTAGCTTGCTAGCCACATCAAGAAAGACATACACAATCAAGGTCAAGGGACACTATGACCTTAGTCTTCAACCACCACCATGCCCTAAATGGCATGCATGCGTCTTCGAAAGTAACTATTTGAAATGCAAAATTTTTCACTATTATGTTACACAAGCGCTTAGGGGTCTTATCTTTTGCCTTGTCATGCTAAGAAAAGTGCGCACAGAGCTTGCCCACATCAGAGTAAGTGCCGCACCGACTTTCCTGCCATTCCGCTAAGAAAAACATGCATAAGGAGTTCCTCGGTTTGCTGTGAATTCTGAAAACATAACTTTTGAGGATCACTGGCCTCGTTATGAACAACATAATGAGATTCCTCCCACTACAATAAGAAAAGCACGTATAGGTGGTTGCTTGCAACGTTGCAAGCATCGTAAGTGGAATCTCAAAGTTTGGAGAGTGTATATACCTTATGTGGCGAGGTCAATGGCAATGAGGAGGAAAAATGTACAAAAATACAAGAAATACAAAAATGTAGAAGTCACAAAGAATCCCTCTCTCTCTTTTTTTTTTCTTTTTTTATCTTCTTAAACAACTTTTTTTATCCTCATTCTTTTTTTTTTAAATCTCTCTCACTCTCTCTCTCTCTCTTACTCTCTCTCTCTCTCTCTCTCTCTCTTACTCTCTCTCTCTCTCACTCACTCACTCTCTCTCTCACTCAGTCACTCTCTCTCTCACTCACTCACTCTCTCTCTCACTCTCTGAAATCTTTCTTTCCTCATTTTTCTTGAAATCTCTCTTCCTCTCTCTCTCTCTCTCTCATTCATGTGAATGCAGTTGGAGGTGGAGAAAGCAAAAAATATGCTTTTTTTAACAAAAAAGAAAGCTATTTTCTATATTTTTTGTATAAAAAGGAAAAGAACTATATATTCTCACGAGAAGAAAGAGTGAGAAAATAAGTTTACTGGAGAAAAGAAAAGGGCTTGCAATTGCAGTTACATGTGGAAAACAAGTTTTTCTTGTAGACATTAGTTCACAGGCATGAGATTACATAAGGTAAAAAATTCTATTGCTGTTGTTGAGTTCAATTGAAGCTATGATGAAGATGTGAAGGTAGGGACAGGAAGGGTGTGAGGTAATTTCCTCTTGAACTGCTAGTGTGTTTGAGATGGTCAAAATAGAGAGTTATGAAATAAAGTAGTTTAAGATTTTGTGGCTTGCGGTTGGGTAAGTCGTTTGCTACGGTAGTAGAAGAGGAGTTCGGGATAGTAAAAACCAATGAGTGGAATAGGAGATTGTGAGGTTGAGGAAAGGCTTTTTGGGAGCTCGTGTACGTGAAGGAAACAACTAGAAGAGGTCGCATGACACATGTATGCTCCATTTTAATGAGGATGCTACACAGTTGATTTAACTCTGCACTTGCAAAGTTAAGAAAGAGGCTCGACCTTCAGCTCAAGCGGATTCTCAAGGATTTATCGGAGACTTGAACAGAGCATTCGAGGCAAATTAACTTTGATTTGATTTTTTTACTTTAAATTTTAGTTAAATCTACTGGAAACGTTGATAATAATTCACTATTTTTAGTAGTATGATTAAATTGGGCTAATCTTAATGCATTAATCAAAGAAAATGACCTTGATTCATGTGAATTTTCTCAAAATACATGAGAATGCATCAAAACTTGCACTAATTTGTGGACATGATTTTTTTTAGCAAATTAATAGTGTACTTTGAGTATTGACAACGAATTCTATTTTGTGATCAGACATCATTTGGGCAATATTTCATGTAAATTTTTATATTTTGTGCATCATCATTTTAGGATTCGTTCTGCTAACTTAGAAGACCATAATTGAACAATAAAAATGTAGCTTTTGGGTGTTGATGATGTTTTGAATGCAATGGTGAAATCTATTCTACAATCGAACTTCATTTAGGCGATGTCATATGTCAATTTCAAGTTTTGATCATCCCCTTTAAGTTGGTCTCATTCAATTTTACTATGATGGGTCTCTATTTAGGTGAATTTGATGTCTTGATCGTAAATGCACAATTTGTTTGGAAATTAGATGTCATTTGACCTTTCAAGTGGTGTGTCATGTCGATGCGCTCGCTGCCTTGTTTGTTTGTTTTACTCTCTTTGCACGTGGTTTTTTGTATAGGGGTCAATAATTACCCACAACAAATGTGATAAGCTATCATGTTTGTTGTGACATAGTTGACAATTATTGGTAGCTATCTTTTCTTGCATTTGATTTGTTATGTGGACTATGATGCTTTTTTTCTCCATATATAGGAAATATTTCATTGGGAGAGACTGGATGATTTACCTCCAGGAGAGCATAGCAAGGACACCATTTGGATTGATATTTACAAACATGGGTGATGTTGATGTTTAGGATAGGTGGAAGCAGCATGAGGATTTATAAGGCTATATATGCCTCACTCTTCTACTATGGCTATCTACCTTCATCTTGGGCTCATGGTCTGACATAGTTTTGGGATTCATGTAGGAGCACTTGTTGGGTGGGGGTAGAGGAGCTTACTATTACACATTCAAATTTATCGATAATTTTTGGGCTGTTAGTTTTTAACCGCCACTTTGAGGAGTGTGTTCCTCTTGATGAAAAATTATTTCATCGAGTCCCCTTAGCAGATTATGATAAGAGAGGCAAGGTGACAGTAAATGATGTTATGCTACCCTCCTTCATCTTTATCACCAAACATATCAGACATTAGAGGGTTTAAAGAATATATTATCGAGCCACTAAGCCTGTAGGTGTCTAGGTTTGAAGTTTTCTTAAGGATAGGTGCATTTCTCCTATCACAGTGTTACTACAAGACCATATTGACTATGGCATGTAGTTCATCATTCCACTATTAGGGGAGACTTGTGAACCATCAACTTTTTATTAGTTGCACTTCTCCTTTTTTAGTAGGTTTCGACGAAGACATACTATTTTTTGGGTTTCTAACAATATGGCTCAGTAATTTAATGCTTCAAATCAAAATAGAATTTTTTTTGTATAGTATCCTTCTAACAACCAGTTAGTTGTTCTCAGCAAGAAGACTTGCTCTAGCTCCAGCCATGCTTTCTTGGATGTACAAGGTTTTATGGTTCATATTCTTAGTTAAGTTCCCTAGAGATATGAGATTCATATCATCCCTGGCATTATGTGTATGATTGGGTCTCTTTACACATTCAGGGTGCCTTCTCATGCTTTGAGACTCTTGTTTACTTCATATGGAAAAGGTAGGTACCCCACAGTCCTCTAGCTATCTGAGGCATCTTCCTTTTTAGAGTTGGAGAGGATGTGGCTTTTTTTCCTTACCCCGTACTTTATGGTAAACAAGCTTTCCTTGGTCCATCAACTGGACATCATTATTTCGTCACCCAACTTGAGGGGGATAATTATTGTAGATGAGCAAGACTGATGGAGGAGCGCATGTTAATAAACAACAGACATAATTTATTAGTGGTTAAGTACTTCATCAGCATTAGCCCAGGTTGGTTTTGTCACCATCTAGGTGGCTTTAAGATGCTAGAGGGCTATCAGCTCAACAAAGTTGTTAGGCAGTTTAGGTTCTCTTAGGCCACTACTTATGATGGATAAGTTCCCATCCCTTGAGTTTTAGATGTACGATGCATGTACATTGTTCTACTAGATACCCATTGGTACTCTATAGATCTTTTGTTGTTACACTTGTTAAGACTTGGGACGGGCTCCAACTACCTTTTGATTCCACCTTCAAGTTTCACGGGAATCAATTACACACAACTAACATGTATATGACTATCCCTTGGTCCCACTTTGAAGTATGGTGCCAGGAGGTACTGAAAGTTCTCTCATAATAATTAAAAGTTTATGAGGGGTAGAATTAGTCCCAAAGCTAACCAAGATGGGGATGAATTAGATATTTAAAAAAAACTTTTAATAATGAAGAAAAATCTTTTTATAACTTGATAGAAGTTAATTACATTCATAATAAAAAGATAAATTAACATTTTCACCCATATAGTTAATCGCAAGAAAAAAATGTAAATAATAAAGGAAAAACACATCAGATTTAAAGTGGTTCGATCAAACTTGACCTATGTCCACTCCCTGGAGGCATCCTCCGAGTATTGCACTAAACCTTTAGAGACTCTCCTTTATCCCCCACAGCTAGGAAGAAAAACCCTAATTAAATCACTTTCACCTTCCCCGATGCGGTGGAGTAGTCAGGTCCTTTGACACCACGAGATATTTTTCTTTCAAAAACTTTCCTCAAGAGGAACCTTAAATATGATGGTACTAAGGTGCAAGCTTGCCAGAGCAACTGTATGAAATCCCCTCCACACTCTCTTGAAACCACCTCCAAAGATCATCTCTCTCTCCATGTTCCTTAATAATTTCCAAAGAACCTTACCATGTTCCTTAATAAAGCTTAAGTAGAGGGTTTTGTGAAACCCTAAACAGTTCAATTCTTCCAATAAAGATCGTACAATTTGATCTTGAAATCATCCGGTATGATTCTTATAAAATAGCCTTTTCAGCCAATACGATCAGCATTATCCTATAAGATTAATTCAAATTTTCTTATAGATAATCCTGTATAATCTTGAGATCATCTGGGATGATTAGTTCAATCAAAGCACAATTTATCTAGAATAAAACATGAGATGACCCAAAATCATCTTCATTGATTAGACATTATAATCTAGATCATATATTAGAATCCGAATATCAAAATTAGGCAGATACAATTGACTAATCATAAGATTAATTTAGGGATAATTTTTATAGATCATCTAGTATAATGTACATCATCTTGGATGATTATAACAAAATATAAAATTTATAATCTTGCAAAAATTAAGATTGGTTGCTACTTTTCATTATCATAATTGATCTTCCTAGATGATCTAAATCATCGAGTATAACTAGTTAGATGAAATAATCATAAAGTAGAATATAAATCATATATTACAAATAGTTAAAAAATTAAACTTCTGGTTTGTACTCAATCTTACTCTCTTTAGTGTGTGTGCATGGTCACCAAGCAAATATACACCCTTACAAGACTTGACTCAAGAAATCAAAAATACATCTATGAATATTATAAAAATCTTTATAGCATAACCTAGTCTACCTAATCTTTAATTTTAAATCATCGTTGGATGGTGTATTGTATTCTTGAAAAAATTATTACACATACAAAAAGATATATTACAAACATAAGTAGACAAAAAGATGTGAGCCACAATGTTTTTTATCATAAAAATATAAAATCATGAGCTTGAGTTGTAATAGGTGAGCTTTGAGTTTCAAGAGGATAGAGGGCTCATCTGGTCTTTTTAGTTACTACAAGTTATAGAGTTACTTCTTTATCTTGTTCTTTCTCTCCTTATTAGTAATTAATTTAATAAATAATTATGAAATTTGATCTTTTTCTTTGACTTTTGATACTAGGACATACGCTAAGGCCTGCACTATTATTGGGGCCATTGTTCCTTCTCCAGCTAGACCTCAAAAGTTGGCACTCATGTTATAAAGAACAAAAAGTTTTTGACCTTCTCATAGACATGATGATTCCCAACACTCTACTACTTCAAGAAGGTCTCTAGACGCTCTCTCTTTTCCAAGTGACATTAGGGAGAGCTCATAAGGGCTAAGGAGATCAGACTTTATAGGTTATAACATTTTAGGTCCTTTCGTTAACTTATTCTTTCTAGTGTACCCCTACAACTAATTTTTTCTAGGAGAGTGTTTGATTTAAAATTGTAGTTTTAAAAAATAATAATTTTCTTTGGAAAAGTAAATCTTTGTATTTTAGTTTTGGAATCGAACACGACATTAAGAATGATATATCATCTCAAAAGGCAAGAATAAAATTCACTAATAGGTTCGGATTAAAAAAATTTAAGTTTATCCTGATTATCATAGTCAAACTCAGGAAAGAATCACATTTGACCCGGAAGGGTAAATATTAAATTTAATAGAATGTTTGACTATGCTAATCTAGATAAAATGATCATTAATTCTATAATCAATATCTTAATAATATAATGACATATATTTCCAAAGAAAGAAGATATCGCTTATTATTAATCGTTTAAAAATGTTGATAATGATCGTAATATTTAATTTTTCCAAAGATAATTAATTAAAGTTTTGAAAACTTAATTTTAAAAATCTGGTTTGGGTTTTTAAAATCTACTACGAGCGCAAACTCTTGTAGTTAATTACATCATAAAAAATCAAAATTTCCTATGAATACCCTTGATTAAAATAGCGATAAAAATTTCAATTAAGATTTTCAAAGATTGATATAAAAGAAGGTAAGGGTTGGAATTTTCAGTATGGATTTGCTCAAGATGGAGCACTTATTTCTGGAGTCAAAAGAAGAAGTGTAGGAGGCACTTGAGATTCTATAATAATTTAAAATGTGCTCCAGTCTATCCAAAGTATTGGGCTAAAATTTGATTGAAAGAGATTTAAATTTGAATGATCAATTTTATTAGAAAGTTGAGATTCAATTCCCAAAGGTTCAGGTCTTATAGTGTAAACTTGCCTCAGAACCTAAGTCTAAAGTGGGTACTGAAAAGTAACCCGAACCTAACTAATATAGTGTGAATCTAGAATTACCCCGGCCTGGATTGGGGAGCCAACTAAACTACCTAGACACTTCAAAATTAGGAGTCAGGTCTTTTATGAAAGAGTGATTAATGATGTTAATTAGATTGGGTTTAAGTAAATTAAGGGAGACATCTAGAGCAGATTCCTAATTAGCCCCTTTAACTTATGTTGGGTATTTAATCCTTAAGCTAAAAATGCAATTAAAGTTTTAGACTCATTTAGATTTGTTTCTAATGCAATATATACATATTGACTTGATTAAATGCTTAAAATTGAAATGGAGAAATTTAAAATCAGACATAAAAATATTTTTTCCTTAAAAGAATGCATAATTTTTTAGTTGATAGATCTGCACCCTCATAGGCCAGGTGGTATGCCAAAACTCACATACGGGGAGGTGCTTAACAAGTGGAAAGAAAATATAGCAATTATGAAATGAGAACTCTCGGCGGTCATGTGCTTACTTCTTAAAACATTAAAGTTACTATGTTGTCTTCAAAGTTTTAATTTTTAATAAAGTTGAAAATTTTAAACAACTCCTTATGAGCCTACGATCGGGTTCCACGCTAAATCAAAAATGACATGCAAGAATAACTAAAAAAAATTACAAAACCAAGCAATCCTATATCGTAATTAACATCAAATATTAATGAAATCAATTAAATTAATATTCAAACTGAATGTCCATACGCAAGTGCCTTTTAATATTACATCCCAAAATTACAAAAAATTAAAGTGGATGGGCAACACTAATAACAATCCGAATTTCTAATCCTAAGACTCAAGTGACTTTGAGAATGGGTATTCACATTATCCACTTTTTCATCCTTCTGTTGCTTTTTGGATCGTCGGGTCAACATATCCAAATTAAAAGAAACTCTGCCTTGGATTGGGTGTTATCTTTCCTCTTTGGATATTTTAAGCTTATCCAAATTTTGATCTCCAAATGGAGAGGGACTCTCCCCTAAGGGATGTCCCTTTCTCTTTGAATTCCAAAATGGATGTCTAACATCCTATTCTCAAAGCACCTTAAATTATTACAGCTCAAAACTCAAATTTAATTACATAAAATGAAATTGAAAAATCTAGACTCAACACCTGCATGGTTATCCTAAGTAATTAATATTTAAAACATCCCAAGGTGTTATAATTAATCTCAAGTAGTTAATATTTAAAAATTAAAAGGCATAATTAATCACATTGCACAGTGCAGTAAATAAATAAATAATTAATCAATTCTAAGCTAGCAACCATCATGTAGTGAAAACCACAGAAAATACGACACAGAACTACTGAAAAGTAAACACCGACCTAGACTAAAACTAGAGTTGATTTTCCTAGCAAGCCATATAAATTATGTGTAAAAGGCAGTATGGTTTCGATATATCCTATGTGGGATATTTGATTAAAGTTTCTTAATATTTGATTGGTTAAAAGGCTTAATGGAATATTTAATTGAAGTTTAAATATTAATGATTTAAAAATGATTTTAAGATTGATTTTAATTGTTTGTTGAATACCACATTTGTTTCCCACCGATACCGTGAAGTTTTTTTCACCTTTTTTGGGACTAATTTAATAGCCTTGTAGGCCTAGGTTGCCTAGTTGTACCCATTATAATTAAGTGATTTGATTTGATTAAGGTTTAAAAGTTAACGAATTTTAATTGAAGTTGGTTAATTTCTAATTTTAAGATTAATTAAAGATTTATGGAATTTTAAAGAGATTTTTGAATTTTATGAATTTTTGGATTATTTTAATCATTTAACTAAGGGGTCAAAAGTTGACTTTTTAGTTAAGTTTCAATTCTGGAAAGTTAGTATTTTATTAAAATATTATACCTTAAGATGAGTATTTAGACACTTAGTTTGGTTGATTTGATTTTTTTGCATTTTATTTTGAAGGTTTAAAGATTTGACTTGAAATTTGACTTAAGTTTGACCAAAAGTTGACTTTTTCAAACATGAATGATTTCTGAAAAATTTGATACTTTTAATAAATATTAAATTTAATTATGAGTTGAATCCCTTTGAGTTTATTCAATTTTGAATTTTCTAGAATTAGTTATGATTTTTCAAAGTTTAAGTATTTGTTGAATTTTTTAAAATTATTTAATTAAGAGGGTTTTAATCATTTTGCTTCAAATGAACTTCAAACTCCATGAAATTAACTCCAAAGTACAGGCATGACCTAAAGAGGGATTCCCAAGTGTTTGGGAACTTTGAGTAATTTTTAATTATTTTTAATTAATTGAATAAATTAAATATTGAATTTCACTTAAAATTAAATTAAGTTCAGATTTACTATCAAATCAAATTTATTTTTATTTTAGTTGAATAAGGTTTGAATTCTTGTTAGTTAGAGGTATCATGTGTATTTTCTGTATTTAAATTTAATTTATTAGAATTTTTTGGAAGAGTTGATGCTTAATTAAGGGTTTAATCTTAAGAAAATCAATTAAGGGGCTTAATGAATTTTAAAACTAGTGAAAAATTTTCTTAAGGCTGGACATGTCACTAAGTTTATGTGTTCAAAGTTTTGAGTCAAAAGGATGTGAATCCTAATCTTTAGAATTTTCTAAGTTTTCTAAACATAGGTCCTTAATTATTATCCTTAATAATGTCACAAGTTTATACAGGTTTGAATCAAAGTTTTGCTAACCCTTGACAAACATGTACATGCATGAACACAATCACAATCAATTTCTAGATCTAGGTGAGCCTAAGCTAAGTGGTGTGTGCTTCCTAAGCAAGCAAGGATTAATAACCCATTTAAACCTTAAAGTGTAATTGAGTCAACCTAGGTTGACAAAGTCAAGTCAACCAGGTTGACCCTAGGTGTGGGTCAAGGCTCAACAAGTTTGGTTTGATGTTTTGAATATGTTGGAGGTGGTCCTAAGTTCGGGAAATGTTAGTCTGGTCAAAGTGCATGTTTTGACTCTAACGGGCTTGTTTTGTCAACTTAGGTTGACATGGTCAACCAGGTTGACCCTAGGTTTAGGTTTGGGTCCATTGCACTCCTAATGGTGGTTAGGATGCATTAGAAGAGGTTCTGGATTTGATTTGAAGAGGCTATATTGAAGTTTATTAAAACTCCAAAATTTCCCTTAAGGGGCATTTTGTTCATTTTGAGTCCTAGTCAACTAGGGGTTAAAATGGGTTCACCCAAATGCAATTTGATGCTCAACAAGTCAAGATTAAGGTTCTTGATGTGATTAGAGGCTTTTGGAAAAGCTCTAAGGTCAAGATCCACTACGTGGAAACTATACTAGTGTTTTCACGACTTTGACCTTTAATCTTGGATTTCAGTATGGATTAATCTAAGATCTAAATAGATCCTAAGGTCTGGATTAATACTAGTGACCTCATACAAAAATGAGGTCAACAGAGAGTCCTTTAGAGTTTGCATAATTTCATTGACAAAGGTTTAAGAGATACTGCTATACACATTGATGGTATTAGATTTGGTTCTAGCTACTCCTTTCATCCTTGAGAGTTACTCTGTTGACTCTATGTGTCCTCATATGGGTATGCTTTTATTATATGTTAATTAATTTTAATGTATTATTATAATATTAATCATTATATGAATTATTTATAACTCTACATACAGTACATGAGGGAGCATATTACACCTCGAAGATTCACAGTTATGTTCCCTTAGCCTTGGGTCCCAGAAAATCCACCATGTAGAGTAACGGTAAAAATATATTGTGATAGTTTATAACTCGCATTTACTTAGTCTATTTAGTGTCCTTAGATAGGTTTGAATCCTCCATCGACCAGACCCTTAGTCTACTTGCTAGCATCATAATGCATAATTTCAAGTTACTCTGTTGGGAGACACAATGTTATGAGGCAGAATTTCACGTTAAATGATTAAGGTCCCTCTTAATCCTATGGTACAAAACCACACTTCCAGATCAATAGGAGAGGGTTGCTAGATTAAGGGCGGTGGTTGATGATTCTCACGACTAATTTGATAGTAGTGTAGAAACTTTGAGGAGGGACCTCAAGAGTTACTCCAACATTAACACGGAGATATAAGGAATGTATGATCATATGAGGGATCTCTCGAGGGACATCAAGGAGGTGATGCCTATGATATTTGACATACGATAGAGGAATGATCAGCATAACTGCCTCACTAGGAGAGAGGAAAAGTGCAATCTGACTTTACACCAGTCATTGGTGGTAGCTAACCTCACACTAGCACAAGCTATTCAGGAGCTCCAGAATGCACATATATATTTCTAGACTTTGATAGTGATTATTAGGCAAGTTTAGTGGTATAGGCTCACCTTTTAAGTTATGCCATCATCATTTTCTCTTTTTTAGTGAGCTGTACTTTGTAGTGTCTTTAGTTCTGGTTATATTATACCTTGTAATTATGATTACATATTTGTATACATGGAGGAAATTTTGTTTTTGTGTTTCTTTTATTATACTCTAGATTATGCTCAGAGTTTTCTTTTGAAGTTGTGTTATTAGTATCACATGGAATTTTAAATATTTATTTGGATATTTTCGCAAGTGTCGTGATGTCCACCTAAATAAATATTTAAAATTCCCACTATCTTTGAGGGTAGTTTTGAGCATTCTCTTCTTAGCTAATATTTAAAGTCATTGGTTATATGTTTAGCCTATACTTCAGGGATTTTGGTTTTTTTATCCAAGGTTTAGAGAGGCGAACTTGACAAAAAATTTATAAGTTTTGAATTTAGTTGATAGTATCGAATGTAGGTGTCATCTTAATCCTTAACTAGTTGAGGAGGCTTTAATCTAAGTCATTGAGTTCATCAGATTGGTTGAGCTCGGATTTGATAGCTCTTCATCCACTTATTGAAAAATTTGGTGTTTCTCTACTTTAGCATTTCTTGCTAGTGATATGATCATATTTAGGTATATTGGATCTAGGCTCTTACAACTATTTAGTCTTAAGACTTAAGCTTTAGGAAATATGCTTCCTAATGTTCAATTTATTGAACTTGGTAGATTTGAAATAATCATTGGTGGTTGAAGATTTGGAGCCTACGCATATATAGTAGTTTCTCAAGACTCATCCTTCCCACTAGATCTTTGATTCTCCAATTAATCGGGAGAATTGGGTGGACTAAAATTACTTGAACTTATTGAGATAAATTAGCCTTTGTACTTTTTATAGTCCATGATGATATTTTAATGATGTGAGGGTTCCGCTATAATGGCCTTTCTTATGGCTTGTTGACTAGATAGAGCTACTAGGAATCCAGTCATATTTGTGCTTGTTTGACAATATGGGGGTTTCACTACAATGGTCCTTCTTAGGCTTCAAGCTATTGAAAGACTTTTAATCCATTTCTGAAATTTGGGTTCTTCTTGATGTTGTTGCATCGATTCATAAATTAATCCAGATATAGTCTTACCCAAATTCTGGAAAATCAGCTCGAGCTCATCATCCAACTGAGTTGATTTGATATTGATTTATAGGGTTAGTTCCACAAGTTTATGACTGAACACCTTCAACATTCAGCAACATTCTAGGTTTTATTTATAATGAACCTATCCAACAGTAAAACCTCATCACCTTGAGGCACTACAAAAGTTGGCCACTTGTTGATACATATATCCAAATCCATTTGTCTCTATAGACATCAATAGATGATCCATTTCTAATGTTCCATTTCATAACAGGAATAAAACATTTTCTACCATCACATATTAATTTCCATGAATATGATAATCCTTTCTTATTTTCTTCAACATCAACCTTGATTCCATATTTTGGAGCTAGTTTGTGTAGGAGAGAGTCTTTGTTTTGTCCCTAGTAGAAGTGTTATGGTGGAGTGTTCTAGTGGGGGCTTTTTAAATAATCAAAACTGAATCCTCAGGTAGAAGTGTTCTGGTGGAGGCTTTTTAAAAATGCTATACAAAATTATTAGTTATTAACAAATAGAAGATTGCAAAGCAATTAAACATGTCAAAGATACTGGACCGTTATTAAAGATGTGGAACATGTACTTGTCAAATGTAGTAAATTGAAAGAAGTAATATGACTGTTAAATAGTTGGTGATTTAGAATTACCATGTTCATTAATTTTGAAGAATGCTGCTCTTGGATGGGATCAATTTCCTAACATAATTGTATGATTCTCAACTTGTTTTGCAAAGTTGTGTTTCCATCATGGAAGGTTAGGAAAAAATTCATACATGAAGGAGTTGAAGATAGTGCAAATGTAAATTCTGCAAATGCCATAAGCTTTTCTTAACTTTCTAAAATGATTTTTAACATAAACTCGAAAAGATGTGATGTCAACCAGTCATTTAGATAGTCTAATACTTGGCATCCGCCTCCACCCGAATGGTTAATGATCAATGTAAATGCTTCACTTGGATTGTCTTACTGAGCTGGTATTGGAAGAGTTATCCTAGACTACAAAGGATGGTTCTTATTGGCTTTTGGTAAATTTTGCATACATTGGGATATTTCTAAATTGGAGCTTCTAGCTATCAAATCTTTGAAAGAAGTCATTAAAGATTGGATGTTCAAATACAAGGGAGCAATCATTAAAGGTGACAATTCTAATATAATGAGGATTCTCCAACACGCCTTGCTTGATGGATTCAAAGAGATTGAAGACTTTGAGTTCTTTAAAGAATTCAATTATGTTATCTTTAAATGTGTACATTGATGTAGCAACAAGTTAGTAGACATGTGTTCTAACCTTGCTCTTGTTTGCAATTTCATTTGGGAAGACTTATGTTTGAATAAGATTCCTCCTTCTTTCTTTAGTTTGTTGAAGCAGGAATTAACATTTTAGTTTGATTATTCTACTAATGCATTTATTGCTCTTTAAAAAAAAGCTATTGTAATACTTCACCATTGAAATCTTGGTACACTAAAGAAAGTGTTGTCCCAAACTGATTGGAAGATTTCCCACATATGTGTTGATAGTAGAAACTTTCGTAGGGAGATTTCCTCCCTATTTCGGAGAATATTAAGCTTGGTGGATTTAAATATTTATTTTGGGACTCGACGCATAGTAGGATGTTAAGCAAAATAAAAAAATAGAATGCCCCTTATCTTGTAGGGAGATTTCAAATAGATTTTGTACTTCAAAACTCTAAATATTTATTTGGGGATCTCATAACATAGCATGACATCGAATCTAATAATGTTTTATAATGTCCCTAGTTTTTTTTGGGATCTCTTTGAGATTTTTTTAATTATTCTTATAACATAAGAGAATTTCAATGTGTTGAATATATGTGTTAGAAAGCATGTATGAAGTAGATAAAACATTGAACTAAATTTTTTATCGCATGATCTATATACATGATATTTCCTTAGGTATCATCTATCGATTGAGGGCATAGGCCTCTAACCGTCAAGATCGAATAATTGATAAGTTCTTCCCTAATATAATTTCTTAGGTATCGACCAATTTCCCTTCTTAAAAGACCCAAGGATGAACTACTCGATTAAATGATTTCACCATTCATAAATAGTAGATTTCTAGATTTTGTTCAACTTGTAATCTGACTTCATCAAGTGTGTCGAGCTCCTCTATTCTTAATTTTCCATTTTTCTCTTGAGTGAGATTTCGCCGCATTATTTTCTAAAGTGACAACAGTTTGACCTCCAGTAACATCACTACTTCAACCTTAAACATTAATACATAAGGAGTGGCTTTGATCGGCACCTTCTAAGTGGTACGATATTCCCATAATGCTTCTACTAATTTAGTGTGCAACTCTCTTTGGTTCTTAGTGATGAACTACTTTAAAAGCTTCACCATTATCTTGTTGAAGGCATCTGCCAAGCCAATTTCCCTTAGGTTATATATAGTAGATTGTCGGCAATCTATCTTGCTCCAATAAATGAATTTTAGATCTTAGTACTATTGAATGTTCTATATCTGTCTGAGATTATGAGGCAAAGTACATCAAATCTATAGATGACATTATGGACAAAGAAGTTAATCATAGGCTTGAACGTGACTTCATTAAATGTAGCCGTTTCTGCCCACTTGGAAAAATAATCTGTTACTGCTAAGATGAATCAGTGTCTGACTGATGATGATGGATCTATCAGATCAATTACTTATGTACCCCAACATTCAAATGGCTAGAATGCTAATGTCAGGTGTAGTGGATTGGGTGGTTGATGTATAATATCACAGTGAATCTAACACTCGTGCCACCTCTTAGCATGGTCGATACAATCCTTCACCATTATTAGTCAATAGTAACTTATTCTCTTAATTTTAGTTGCCATCTTGGGACCTGACTATTGTGCATCATAAAGTCCCTCATAGACTTTTTATATCACTCAATTAGCTTCCTTAGTCCCTAGGTATCTTAGCCATATTTGATCAAAAGCTCGTTGATACAACTTGTCATTGAAAAATATGTATTGCAATTGTATCGACTTTAATTGCATGGCTAGAGATTTAACTATAAGTAGTTTATTTTTTGAAGTAATAAATGAATGTTTACCTCCAATCATCTTCCAATTCAATATCTAAGCAAGGTAACCATGACTCTTAACATATGTTGAATTTATGCAATTTGGCCACATATCATTCTAGTGGCTAATCATTACTAATAATTGGCTGGAGAGGTCAAGGATTAACTGGGGTTGTATACTATTAGCTTGAACCTTCTATTATTATAGCCTATGATAATTATTAGATTTCTGGCTCAAAGACCTGACAACTCTCGACTCTAATCAGTATAGACCTTTCCTCATTTGTATTCGCCACATTCTAGGCTAATTTGGCATAGAGATCAACTTTGGTATTTTGACCTCAAGGAACTCAATTTTTTTTAATAGTTTACCCTTGTTTTAAAAGATCAAGAGTATACCGGTGGTAGTGGGCCAAGTCAAGTTTGCAAATCTTATAAATATCAAGGACTTAATTTATCACAAGCTGAGTCATCAAAGATTTTGAGATTTCAAATTCTGACATCGATCAAAATCTCTAGTCATACTTTTAGAGTTTTGTATTCAGCTTCGTTGTTGGGTTGAGGTTATGTTAAACTGAATGCAAAATCTTATTATGGTTCACTGAGGTGCTATGAAAATGAGACTAATGCTAGCTCGGGCTCTCGTAAGATTTGGAGTTGGGCAAGCTTAGTCGACGATGCCCCATCAAAATAAATCTTCCAAAATTATAATTTTTCATTATGCTCAACCTGCATAATTTTTTTATCAAGTAAATCATCATTCAACAGTTAATCTACAAGGATAGGATGTGCTGCGCTGAAATCTACCAAGGATTATCATTTCACCACCTTTTGTGGCATGTATGTGATATCTAAAGTATATTAATATTAAAGCCCACCTAGCTAGATGACCTATCAATGTTAGTGTGGTCATCCAGAACTTTAGTGGTAGATCTTTGGTATCAAAGTAACCTTATGAAAGAGCATGTAGTGGCATAGTTTCTAAATTGTGAAAATCATTGCTAGATAATACATCTCAATTGGGAATAATGAATTTCTACTCCGATCAGCCTCGAATTAATGTAGAAGAGCATGTTTTTTTTATCCTATTTATTTTGTTGGGCCAATAATATTCTAAGGGACTCTTCTAGCACTGCTGTATACCAGATATGAGGCTTCCCCATAATTATGATGTGAGGAAGGGAAGATTTAATAAGTATCTTTTCATATTGTCTAATTGTTCTGACATTCTTTATCTCATTTGAAGCAGATGACTTTCTTCATTAGCAATGAAAATGATTGGCACCTACCAGATAGATTTGATATAAATTTCCAAATAAAAACTAGTTGTTCTTTTAATGAAAGAAGTTGACAAAGGTTTCTAGGAGGCGGCATCTAAATAATCACACTGATCTTATTGGAGTCAATTTTGATGCCTTGATGTTGAATGATGTATTTAAGAAATTTTCCTATTGAAATCCTAAAAGCACATTAGAGAGGGTTCATTTTTAGATAAAATTTTCTAATTATTTAAGTGATATTTCTAGTTTATGCTCTTGATAACAAGGTCATCTACATAACACTCAACCTTCTTATATATTAACTAGTCAAAAATGTGCATCATCGCTCCATGTTAGGTGTAATCAATATTTCTTAGACTAAAGGGCATGACAATGTAGCATAATATGTCAATGGGCATTCTTACAATGTAGAAAAATATGTCAATGGGCATTCTGTATGATGTATGCTTCTATTCTTCACGCATCATCTTAATTTGGAGTTGCATTTGGTTTAATGAACATTCTTAAAATTTTATTGGGGTTGTGAAACCATAATGAACTAGTCCCGAGGCTAACTAAGAGCAGGGGTGAATTAGATATTTTAAAAATACTTTTGGGAGTAAGAACTTGTATAAAATCATTTTAAACTCACACCTAATAATTGATAAAGTGGAAATAAAAAAGTAAATTTTAAAATAATGAAATAAACCAGAGTTATCAACCATATAAATAATCAAAGAAAATAAAGCCAAATAATCAAAGAAAATAAAGCGTAGAAATAATCAAAGTAATAAACACATAAAAATTTATAGTGGTTTGACTAACTTGAAATACGACCACTCCTTTGAGACTCCCTCTATAAGTATTGCACTAAAGTTGTTTCACCTCCCCGGTGTACTAGAGAATCATGACTCTTTTACAAGTAGAGAACCTCAACTCTATTTTCACCCTCCTCTTAATGATAAGAGAATCACAACTATACTTTCACCTTCCAGGTGATGGTCAGAGCACAATAATCTTTGTTGAAGAACTTCTTTAGAGCTACAGATATTCTAGACATATGCTTATAAGTACTAGGAAATATTCTAGCTTGGAGCAACCATGTAAATCCCCCATAACTTCTCCCTCAAAAAATTTCCTTATCTTCTCTCACAAAGCACTCCTTATTTTCTCCCTCAAGCCCTCTCTCAAAAAGGCTAAGCTATAAAAGATGTCTCAAAAGAATTTTTGAAACCCTTAAATAGCAGGCTTAAAAAAACCCTAAATTTTAAGCCATCTGACTTCTGTTTGTATAATAAGATACATGTATCGTATGATACGATCAGTTTAATTCAGACTTGTCAAGAAAGATTATTTAGAAGAACTAATACATTATAGAATATAATTAAAACATCATATATTAAGATCTGTTGGAATTTCTTCTATTCATTTGGGATTATCCTTAGTACATTTAACTTTATATACAGGTAATCGTCCAACACTGTGGACTTTGTACATTACAATTAATAAAAAAATCATGGATTCCATTTGGTACGATCCAAGGGACAACCAATTTCATAGATGAGTAATCATATAATATGAATTATTTTGTAGAGTATGATCAATCACAATGACTATCCATGATTTGATTTCCTAATATCATGAGATTAATCAATAAATATTTTAATTAGGGCTTATAGTATAATTTAAATTGTAATATACAATTAGTACAAAATTAGTATGCTTCTTAACCTTTGACACCAAAGTTTTTGACAATGCCCAATAGTTTGTACAATACTAATTAAAATAGTACTATATCAAATACTTCGTGTAGTATGAAATAAGTTTCGTACAATATAAATTACTTAAAAAAATAACTCTCTTCCTATATGTGTGCTAGGTTACTCAACAATTTTATCGATCCAATTACATGATATGACTCAAGAAAGAAAAAATGCATAATAAAATGAAAACCAATTGTTATTATAGTCTACCCAGTCTTGAGCTGATCAGAATTACAAATGAATGGTGGAAAGAATTCCTAAAACATTAATACACGCATATACAAAACAAAAATATCACAAAAATTACAGAAAGCAATAATAGATATAAAAATATTTATAATCATCAAAGTTATATTGTTTGACTCAAATTTGCAACAAATTTGTGAATTGCTATATTAGAGGATAGGTCGAATATCTCAGCTTATGTCCACACAAAAAAATCCATGAATTCGTGAGGAAGCTCTTTTATTTTATGTACTTTATCTTCTAGTATAAGAGAAATTATGAACGTGGATGAGGGTCCTATTTAGTTCCCCTGTTGAATTCTTTTAGCTCGTCCTTAGTAGCCACTTATCAAATATCTTTATGTTCTTCTGGTGCAAGCTTGGCTTTTATGGTTTGATCATCATAAGAGTCAACTTCAAATATTTTATAATCATTGTTGTCATCAGATTTGATTTCCCTACATGTCATTTGCTCTCTAACTATCCTTTTAGTTGTTTTTATACATGATAAATTTGAGACATCTTCTCACGACAATATCCTTCCTTCGTAATAAATACAGATTTATTTTATACTAAATGCTCAAGTAGAAATAAACTTATTGTTTGGATCTATGAGTACTAGCTAGATATTGCAATATTCTTTGGATATTTTTGGTATTTTAAATTATGCATCCTCATAGGTATTAGTTTAGTAGAGTCAACGAACCTACGATATCAGTCGTTATTTACTTCTTCTTCGAGCTCTTAAATAAAATAGAATAAGATCCCTTTCCCAGTCTCCTTTTCAAGAAGAGGTACATAACAAATTATAAGCTCTTCAACATTATGCACCTCTCATAAAATAATTTCCTTGAAGTGTTGTAGGGGAAAGCTCATGATTACAAATACATTATTTGAGATTGACAATCTACCTATTCTTCTTGAGAATACACGCTACACCTCACTTGTGTAGGTAGACTTGTAATTATATTCAGAATTAAAATATTCAGCCTTCTTTTTTCGTTTAGCCATTAATTGGTATACTCTTTGAGATTTTATAGGGGTGACTTCATATTCATCTATGTTACTCCCTAGATGAGGCGCATATTCTCTTTCTTTAGAAGTAGTGCCTATTTTGTGAAAAGTACACATATTTTTCTTTCTCCCCACCCACTTCTTCTCACCTTTTTGTTTGAACTACTTTGCAGCCTTTGAGTTTGATTCTTTAGCCTCAAGAGAGCTCAATGGCTTCAACTTCTACAACTTAAATTTTTAGCATCTTCATATATTGTTACTTCTTGAACTACAAAGGCTGGATGTCACCAGAGACCTAGAATTCTTCTATATCCCTGAGATACTTCATGCATTATTTTAGTGTCGATGGGACAGTGTCGTGCTCACTCAACCATGAGAGAACCAAAAGCACCTTTAATGTTATATACATCTAAATCACATGGAATTTGGCATCTATATGATGTTCTCCAAATATGAGAGAAATCATAAATGATCTCAAGGTCTTCTTCTCCTTCTCGTTAAAAAAGTGTACCTTAGATTATCTTGTCTGATGTGCTCCACATTGAAGCACATCGATCCTAATTCTTTCAGGCTCATGAGATTTATGGAGGACCACAGATAGATTATAATTAAGTTGATTATCATTTCATTTTATTTCTATAGAGATCTACATAGGGTAATCATGATCTGCCCTTTCGAGCATTATTTCCCCTTTTGTGAAGGTGATGAACGACTTATTACGGGCTTATAGGACCTTTATCATATTATGCTCAACAAAATATGTATTGTATCTTTTAGGGTCATTGAGAGCCTGAATCAAATTCTCTCGAAGGTCTTAGAACATTACCAAAGCATCATATATACTAAGTTATTCTAGGATTTTCCCCATTTGGATCAAGATATTATAATCAATCCTCTTTGTTTACATGCCCTTTATCTTAAGGTCTTCAAGGATATTATCTTCATTGATAACTATCTATTTTCTCTTGTCTTTATTAGAGACCCCTTTCTTTAGATGAGGTTATAGCCTTTTTCCACTTCTCAATTATACTTAGGTTATTTCATCTGGCTTAAACTCATCTTATGGATCATTTTTCTTAAAATCGACCATCATAGTGTTTAGAGGCTCATTTTAAAAATATCTTCCAACCTCATGTACTCCATCTACAATGCTATATCATGTTCGGACTCAGCTTTATTCATGAAGTACAAATCTTCCTCTAAATTGTAAGGCATCGATTAACCATGAAATAAAATTCAATAGCACAACTATTTCTAAGGCATATTTTTCTTTAGTCAAAGCCATTGGTGTCACTGAAATGACTTGGCAAGTTTTTATTGGAAGGGAATCTTCATCCACCTTTAATACTTCATCAATCTTGAGTTTTAACATAAAGTGAACTACTCTGATATGGTGCCTTGCTATCTTGTATTATGCATCCTAACTATCAATTGCCTTTTAAGTTGTTTTCTTTATCTCATTGTGATTCTTCAGTTTGTTCATCTTTTTAATAAACTTCACCTTTCAAGACCTTGAAGAGTCAGTTCGGTTAGGTTATTATTTGAAGGTAGATGCTCATGTCATAGTTAGTGCTTTCAAATCTAGCATAAGCTTGGTAGGAGATTTTCATTTCACACATGGAACTCCTTCTAGTTTCTTCAATATTTTTATAGAATCATAGAGATTGCAGTCAGCTACTGCTCTTATTGGATCAGCCTCTTTTCATTTCTTCTTCCTTCAGTTGGAGGTATGAAACAGGACGTAACATTCAAGTTGATTCTTTTCTGGGTTGAGCCAACATATTTTTTAATAAAGTGTGTTTCCCTCTCCTGTAATTTCTTTCAAGTAAATCCTTAAAGATGTAGTAATTTTTAAAAGGATTGCTAATTACCTGATGATATAGATAATTTGGGTCACCAATATGTTTTGACTCCTCATGCCTCTTGCACTTTGGCACTTCAAAGTTCATTTTCAATGCCGATCAAAATAACTTGGTGACACTTTCCCTCATGAATGGGTATTCATTATTCATTTTATCCTTGAGGAAAGGGAATATTCAATCACAAGTTCCCACCTTTTCCCTCATGTGTTATCCTCTACCCTTAAAAGTTTATGGTTTCTCCATTTCCTAGAGTACTAGCTTCAGTTGAGGGTTAGGATTGTAAACCTATTTTAGTTTATTGTTGTATTTCATCTGTTATTTTTCTTTATCTATGTTGTAAACAACTTATTTCCCCTTAATCCGCTTGATATTGGATGTACAATAGGCTTCACCCTATTTCATGTCCGAGTTACTAACCTTCTTAGTTTTATCAAAGTGGTTGTCTTATCTTGAAAAGACTAATTTCTCAAACTTGGTCACTCTATCCAATAGGTCCTTAAATATGGCGATTGCATCTTATCATCAATGTTTCTCATTAGCAATTACACAACATTTTCTTTTTCATGCTACCAATCATATTTCATACTCAAAATTTTCCAATGATTATTGTATTTGGTCATTTAATCATCCTTTTTTCTTTTTGAAAGTTTGTTAGGGATGTTAGGCCCTATAGAACTGGCCCAAGACTAACCAAGAGGGGGGGGGGGGGGTGAATTGGTATTTTAAAAAATTGTTAAGCAAAAGCATAATAAATATCACAATCAAAATAACCACAGAAAAATATATGCGAAAATTTAAATGCGGAAGCAGTAAAAGCAAGAACACAAAGGTTTATAGTGGTTTGGTCAACTCGACCTACGTTCACTCCTCAGAGGCGCCCTCCGAGTATTGCACTACAATCGTGACTCTCCATTAGCCCCCACAGCTAGGCGGAGAAGCCCTTACAAACACCTCTTTTTGCCAACCCCGGCAAGGCAGAGAACCTTCCTCCTTTTGCTTCTTCTTGAAGAAGGCAGAGAACCTCGATCAATCGCTGAAGCTTACCTCTCCAAGGACAAGAGACTCTAGGAAGAAGAAGTGGAATAATGCTTGGAGAAACCCTTGTGAATCCCCTCACAAGATCCTCTCTCTCTCCTTTAGGTTTTCTCGGGCTAAGGCAGCAGCAAAGGATATTCAAAAAAATGTTGAACAAAAGCTCTTATAAAGAAGAGCTCATTAATTGCAAGTTACCGAAATTATCGTCTAGGACGATACGAATATCGTCCTGTACTATTAGTAAAAATCTTAGATGATCGGCCAGAACATCGCACTAAAAATGAACTAGACGGTTGAAAATTGGCTTGATCATTCAGACCGATCTCACGATCATCCTGGTCTATCAGTTCAAATCAGAGAAAAATTATCCAGAACATCGCTAAGAATTTGAGCTGGCCGATCCATATCGGCTGGTACACCGCCCGGAATTTGAGCTGGCCGATATATATCAGCCAGTAGAAACTAAGGGTTTTTGAATAGATCATCCTAGTCGATCTTGTGATCGTCCAGGACGATGTGATCTTATCAATCATCCTTAAATACCTCCTTGATTGCTAGATCAATTTAGGCATAATTGTACAATATCGTCCAGGCCTATCCAAGATCATCTTGGATGATTTCCAAAAATACAGAATGCCTAAATTGAATATGGCGGCTATTTCTTTTATTTTGAGCCTATCATCTTGGCCAATAAAATTGTAGTCCAGGCCGATCAGCTAATGACGGTTGCCTTAATTAAGAAATCCTGATTAAAGTTTCTATTTTAAGCTCAATCGTCCAGGACGATGTAAATATCATCCTCGTCGATATGAGTAAAAATAGAGATTCTAAATCTTTCAAGTGTTTGTGTGTAGGGTTACTTAGCATTAGTCACATCAAAGATTACAATTTACCAAGAAGGGAAAAAGAAAAATTACAGACTGACTCAACTCTAATCTACCCAATCTTGAGTTAGCTCCGTTTTTCCATCCGATCTTTGATTTCTAAAAAGTCAGTAGTAAAAGGCAGTCCAAGAGAAGAAAGAGTGTTTACCAATCATCAAAACATAATCTATGAAACTGAATTTGCAATAATCTCCCCCTTTTTTATGATGGTAAAACACTCCTACGATTATTTCAAAAATAGCAATGTAATACATGGAATTGAAAGTGTAAATAAACAACAACCATACTACTCCCCCTTTTTACATCTCAAAAAGGAGGAGGGAACTATGAAACCAAGCAAGTCAAAAGACCCCTTTTTTTTGAACCAAGGCATGAATATGATGTAGCATTCCATGTGATTGATTTTAAAAACTTGTGAGTTAATGAGTTAACAACATCAACAATCCAAAGAACAATAGAATATCCGATCATGATTACCCTTATCTCAGACTTTCTTTTAGGGAAGAATCGCCTTTTGAAATCAATGACCTAACTCAAAAAATCAATTGGATATGAGCAAAAGGATCCATTTATCACTTGGTTTAAGAAAAAATATCTTATAGAATAATGAACCAAAGTAAATTTGTCACAATCGCAAAACAAATGAAATCAAGCCTTTGATACATGAAAACTTCTAAGTTTTAAAATATTTAAAAAGAGAGAAGAGCTTGCTTTTTAGTGAGCTAATTTTATGCCTCTTGTCACTTTGATTGGCTCTTTGAGTATATTTTGATTTTTGATACACTTTTGTGCATATTCTTTTCATTTCAATTTAGAGTTTTTTTCATTTCCTTTTTTTTTTTTTAAAGCTAAATTCTCTTTTACAATCTCTTAAAAAAGGATTCTTAGTTGTGAGTATATCTTCTAGATATTAAAGAATAGGAGTTCTCTCTCTCTCTAACAAAAGGAAGAACTATCCACAAAATAGAATCAATAATCAATAATAAGAGTAACGAGGAATCTTGATGTGACAAAAAGACTTTAATCATTATAAATACAAGATATATTTGCTTAAGCAAGTTTAGAAAATATCTTAATTTCATACACAATCATTAATTTGAAATAGATTTTTGATTAGAAAAGAAAACTATGCCACTAAAATAGGTTAGAGAAAGAGACACAATCAACGAAATATTTTTACCATCTAATAGATTAAGAGATATAAAACATTGACTACAAATTCTTAATAGCAACGACAAGGCATACAATATCATTTCAACGATTATTTTGAACACTAAATTTAAGAAAGAAAAGAAATCAAAAGAAAGTAAAACAAACCAAACAAAAAACTAAAAGTAAAAAGAAGAAAAGAAAATAAAGAGCGAAAAATGGAAAAACAAAAGGAAAAGAACAAAAAGCAAAAGAAAGCAAATAAAAGATCAAGTTCATGCATTTATGTCAATCACACCTAATCTGATCCTTAAAGAGATGAAAGTGTTGAAGGCCAGTGGTTTAGTAAAGAAGTCAGCCAGTTGATTTTTAGTTGTCACATGGTGTAACTCAAATGTCTCCCTTAGTCACATTATCTCTAATGAAGTGGTGCCTGATATCAATGTGTTTAGTCCATGAATGTTGGATAGGATTCTTAGAGATGCATATAGCACTAGTGCTGTCACAAAAGATTGAGATGGTGCCTACAGGTAATCCTAAATCCAATACCTGTTGTTTCAACCAAAGGACTTGGGCCACACAACATCCAAGAGCAATGCACTTAGCTTCAGCAGTGGAAAGTGCAACAGAATTTTTCTTTCTACTAGACCATGAGACCAAAGATTGTCCTATGAATTGAAAAGTTCCTAAAGTACTTTTTCTATCCACCTTGCATTCTGTAAAATCAAAGTCAGAAAATACAATAATCTCAAAAGAAGTGATGTATCTAGGATACCAAATCCCTAAGCTTTGGATTGCCAAAAGATATCTAAAAATTCTCTTAACAGCAGTCATGTGGGATTCCTTAGGGTCAGCTTGAAATCTATCACAAAGGAAAACACTAAACATTATGTTAGTTCGGCTCGCAGTCAAGTAGAGTAAAGATCCAATCATGCCTCTATACTTCTTCTGATCAATAGACTTACCACTTGGGTCCTTATCCAAAGGAGCACTCAAGGTCTGATTCTTTCTTTAAGCTACCCTGTTCTACTGAGGGGTTCTAGGAGCTAAGAAGTTGTGGTTAATCCCCTTATCCTCACAAAAATCTCTAAATCTTTCATTCTCAAACTCTCCCCATGATCACTATGGATGGTCAAGATCTCACAATCTAGCTTTTTTTGAATCCAAGTAGAAAATGTTTTAAACTCCTTAAAAGACTCATTTTTATGTGAAAGAAATCTAGTCCAAGTGAACCTTGAGTAGTCATCAACAATCATAAAACCATTGAATTTCCCTCCCAAGCTGGCATTGCTAATAGGTCAAAAAAAATTCATGTGAAGGACTTCTAAACGTCTGGAGGTGCTAATGTCCTTAATGGGGTGAAAAGTGGAGTGGACTTGCTTTCATAGTTAGAAGGCATCACAAAGGTGGTCTTTTGAAAACTTGAGTTTGGGGACACCTCTAACTAGGTCTATTTTGGTCACTTTCCTAAGGATTTTCATACTTGCATGACATAATCTCCTGTGCCACAACCATGAATCATCAACAACTATTTTTATGCAAAATGAAGCAGCGCATTCAATGTTAAGTAAATCAAGCATGTAGATGTTGTTGATCCTCTTTCCCTGCAAAATAGTATTGTTACTTAAACTTACAATGCATGAATTTGCAAAGAATTTCACGATGAAGCCCTTGTAACAAAGTTGACTAATGCTGAGCAAGTTGTCCTTTAATCCATCTACAAGCAAAACATTTTCAATCTTAAGGTTCTAGGAATTACCAATTATAACTGAACCTACCACCTTCCTGATGGTGTTGTCTCCAAGAGTAACCTTGCCTCCAGTCTTGGACTCTAGTAAAACAATTTGATTGGTATCACTAGTCATATGTCGAGAGCATCCGCTGTCCAGGTACCACATACTCACGAGGCCTTTTGTGAGAGCCCTCCTGTAAAATCATCAAATGTCAGATATAGGAACCCAAACAGGTTTCGGTCCCTTCTTATGAAAAGTAGATTGCAATGCATGTGAAGTATGTTGTGAATTATGCACCTTAGGTCTCCACACCCAATGTGTACTATGGTGAACTGTGCAAGTGAGTGAGATGTGTCATATCATGCCACATGAAAAACATCTAACTCTAGGAAAATGATTTCTTAAATGGTTTGAGTTATAATGTCTCTTCCTAGGTTTTAGCTTTTAATCAAAAGTAGGTGTCATCCTAGTTTTCTTACATGTATCAATTTCATTTTGAATCTTCAAGTTAGTGCTTTTTAAGACATCATTCTCAATCCTCAAAATTTTCTCTATCTCTTAAGATTTCTTAAAATCAAATTCAAGTGAGGTGTATGAAGTTTTTAGTGAATCATGCTCTTCAATTAATTCACAATGCTTTTTATTTAACACATCAAATTGATCACGTAGAGCCATATGATTTGAATCAATTGTTGAGTGATCTTTAGTCAAAATTGCATGCTCTTTTTGTAAATTCAAAAATTCCAATTTCAAGCTAGCATGGGTTTTCTTAAGTTTCATATATGATGCATGAATTTTTTCAGAAACTTCAAGAAGTTGATCATAGGAAAGTTCACATACCTCTTCTTGATCAAGATTATCATCTGCCATTAAGCACAGGTTTATTGTCTCATCTTCAGGTTCAGTCTCGGATGAATTAGAAGCAGATTCTACCCATAACCCCTTTTGAACTCTCTTCTTTTCATTCCTGAGCTTAGGTTTCTTCTCACCCTTTTCTTTGCTTGAGTGATCTTGAAGTGTACGATAATCAACTTTCACATGTCCAGGTTTCCTACATTCATAACAAACCATATCAGAAGATCCTTTTGAATATTTATTATCCTTACCTTTTCTCCAATTTTGATGATGATTATGCTTCTTCCTTAGAAAGCTTTTGAATTGCCTTGTGATTAAGGAAAAGTCATCGCTTTCAGACCTGGAAGAGTCAGAGTCCGATTTGTGAGCCTTCAGTGCCACAGTTTTCTCTTTTCTTTTCTCACCTACATCAAGGTTTCTTTGATTCACACCTTGCTCGTAAGCAATGAGTGAGCCAAGTAAGTTATTAATCGAATAAGTGTTTAAATCATTGGATTCAGTGATTGCAATGATTTTAGCATCAAAAGACGAAGGCAAGTATCTCAAAATTTTGTTTAATTTTTTATAATTCGAAAGTTCTCTTCTTAATGCATGCAAAGAAGTAACAATTTGAGTGAACCTTATATACATATTAGAAATCATTTCAGAAGGTTTCATAAGAAAAAGTTCGTAGTCATGCAAGAGAATATTCAAACGAGATTGTTTCACTTTATTGCTTCCTTCATAAGTAATGCATAACCTATCCCATATTTCCTTACTAGTTGAGCAAGTGGAAAAACTCATGTAATCCTCAGACTTGAATGCACATAAAAAACAATTCAGACAATTCGCATTTAATTGAGCTAAATCTCTTTCATCGAAAGTCCATTCAGTAAAAGAAACTTCAGTTTTACTTCCATTAATTTCACGAGAAGATGGAGAGTATCCTTCTTTAATAAGCATCCACATGCGATAATCAGTTGATTGTAAAAAAGTAGACATGCGGGTTTTCCAAAAATCAAAAGGAAGGTTATCAAACAAAGGAGGTCGCCCAATTAAATATCCTTCAATTCTGTTACGATTCCCAAAGTTAGCCATGGATAAAATTCAAAAAGTTTTTAAACTCAATTTTTATGAATCCCGCACAGATACCACTTGAAAGTTTGTTAGAGATGCTAGGCCCTATAGAACTAGCCCAAGACTAACCAAGAGAGGGGTTGAATTGGTATTTTAAAAAATTATTAAGCAAAAGCATAACAAATATCACAACCAAAATCACCACAAAAAAATATATGCAGAAATTTAAATGCGGAAGCAGTTAAAGCAAGAACACACAAGTTTATAGTGGTTTGGTCAACTCGACCTACGTCCACTCCCCAGATGTGCCCTCCATGTATTCCACTACAATCGTGACCCTCATTTAGCCCCCACAGCTAGGCGGAGAAGCCCTTACAAATACCTCTTTTTGCCAACCCGGCAAGGAAGAGAACCTTCCTCCTTTTGCTTCCTCCTGAAGAAGGCAAAGAACCTCAATCAATCGTTTAAGCTTACCTCTCCCAACCTCTCCAAGGATATGAGACTCTAGGAAGAAGAAGTGGAACAATGCTTAGAGCAACCCTTATGAATCCTCTCACAAGCTCCCCCTCACAAGATCCTCTCTCTCTCTTTCTATATCCCTCTCTCTCTCCTTTAGGTTTTCTCAGGCTAAAACAGTAACAAAGGATATTCAAAAAAACCTTGAACAAAAGCTCTTATAAAGAAGGGCTCAAAATAGCTCATTAATTGCAAGTTGCCGATCTTATCATCCAGGATGATACGAATATCTTCTTGTACGATCATTACAAATCTAAGATGATCAGCCAGAACATCGCACTGAAAATGAACTGGATGATTGAAAATTGGCTTGATCGTTCAGGCTGATCTCACGATCATCCTGGCCGATAAATTCAAATCAGAGGAAAATCGTCCAAACATCACCCGAAATTTGAGTTATCCGATCTATATCGGCCGGTACATCGCCCGGAATTTGAGCTGGCCGATCCATATTGGCCAGGAGCAACTAAATGGTTTTGAATAGATCGTCCTGGCTGATCCTGTGATCGTCCAAGATGATGTGATCGTATCAATCATCCTTAATTGCCCCCTTGATTGCTGGATCAATTTCGGCATAATTGTGCATTATCGTCCAGGTCGATCCAAGATTGTCCTGGACGATATCCAAAAATACATAATACCTAAATTGAATATGGCGGTATTTCTTTCTATTTTGAGCCTATCATTCTGGCCGATAAAATTATAGTCCAAGCCGATCGACTAATGACAGCTTCCTTAATTAAGAATCCTGATTAGAGTTTCTATTTTAAGCTCGATCATCGTCTTGGCCGATATGAGTAAAAATAGATATTCTAAATCTCTCAAGTGTGTATGTAGGGTTACTTAGCATTAGTCACATCAAAGATTACAATTGACTCAAGAAGGGAAAAACAAAATTTACAGACTAACTCAATCCTAATCTACCCAATCTTGAGCTGGCTCCAGTTTTCCATCCGATCTTTGATTCTTGAAAAGTCAGTAGTAAAAGGCAGTCCAAGAGAAGCAAGAGTGTTTTCCAATCATCAAAATATAATCTATGAAATCGAATTTGCAACACTTTTATCTAGGGCATGGTCATTGTTTGCTATCTTTTCCATTGTGTTGGAAAACCTTTTTATGAACATTGATTCCAATTCTATTAATGTCTCCACATAGTCATTCATCATCATTAAAATGTTGATTAATTAATGGAAGAGTAGGGCAACATTTCCCCTATATTCCTATATGTAGCCTTGAATTAAGCTAAGTATTGTCTAGGCTCATTATTTCCAATAAAGTTATTAAATTTTGGGATCAGGTAACCTTTACGGTATGACACTTGGTCATATTTCATGGGGTATAGGAGACCCTTGCTTACCAATTTCTCTGCTTAATAAAATGACTATGATGACTCTGTTCTTATCAATGATTATTCCCTCAAATTGTACATCTATCACAGGCTCGCAGGTGTTGGCAATGTTTTGCGGGATGGTCTATTGGGTAATGTTGTAAACCTAATGACCACCTTCAAGATGGCTGCACACTCTTGAAACTTAAGGTATTTGGATGTTTGGAGTATTGACAAGAGGATTTATGCATGGGATTTATGGTAGTGGTTCTCTACATCATCTACATCACTGCCCCCAACTCAATAATTATCTCAGTCATCTTCTCATTTAACTAAGAGATTTTCCTATCTTTAGCTCACATTTTTCGTCTCATCTATCATTGCATGATTGAGATCATGACATCTTTGGAATGGAGGTGGTTATGCTCAAGTTTCTCTACTTCATATGAGAGGTGGCCACTTTTATCAGCTATGGATCCAATTTCATAACCGTGCTAGCATGCCTATTTGGATGGTGGTTGCCAATCTTTATCATCTTCTTCATCATGATAGTCAACCTCGGAATGCCTTACAATTTAAATGACTTCAACATCCATGGTGTTTTCTATTTCTTCCTCTTCCTCATTCTAAACTATGATCTTTGAATAGAGGGGCCATTGAGTTTCTGGTTCATTATTAGGTAGGAATAATTTCTCAACCTGCAGGCTGTACTCAAAGTTAGTCACTTCTTTAGCTGGGATCAATCATCAATGGGATCCCCTAGAGGATTATACAAGGTGGCAATCATTTTAATGGGCATCACGTGGGTCCTTTTTTTGATACACTTATCTTGCAATTTGATGGTGGGGGTGGACATCTGAGAAGCTACACCAAATGTCACGCCTAGGTTTATCATGCCCATCTACATAAAAAAGGCAAGAGTTAGTAATTAGAATCTCATATATCACTCTATATGTTTAAAATGCAGAGACTTGTATAAAACATAATAACAATAACTTATAATATAAATAAGCAATTAAAAAAAATTGGATGTTTAAAATTTTTATTTCTTAAATGACCACTTTGAGAAATTTTTGAATAAATTTTTCAAAAATAATTTTAGGATATTTAAAATTTTTATTTCTTAAATGACCAGTTTGAGAAATTTGGAATCTTATCCCATATTTATTTAGCTACTACTATCTAACTGAGATGACTAGCCAATGTTGGAAAGAGATATCAAACCCTAGTGGAGTCGCTTGAAATCTGTGTGCTTTAAAATCTTTGCACCCCAGCCTTCCCATTGCTTTTGGGGGGGAGTTTTAATAAAGTAAGTTCCTAGGTAAATTTTGGGAAGTAAGATTAGGTTTGAAGAAAAGACAAACCTAGAGATTTTGCCCTCATTTTGTAAGGACTTTATGATCTGAGTTTTTGCTTCTTATAAGCACAAGCTTCTATAGTTAATTACCCCTCATGATAACAAGAGAGCTTTTGATTAAGGTAAGTCATTATTCATATAAATAAAAGTACATATATCTAGCATATAGTAAAAGCATCAGTTTGGATGTTTATAATATTGATATTTAAAATTAGAAATTGTACCATCTTACACTTAAAGTGGATGGTGGGGGAATGAATGATAGAACTGATCAAGTCCCATGGTTCCATCATCCTTGGCCATCATGGTCTTTGGCCTATTTAGTGAAAATAGGTAGTCGACTGAACCTTTTTGAAGGATCCTTATTGGCTGTCGTGGGTTGCATTTTTCAAGGGTACATGTATTTTTTTTATAGAATCTCATAGAAGTTCATGGTTATCATGACCCTTCTATATTTTCTCGTAGTTGACATGTTGAGTGCACAATAGATCTTCTACAATGGTCTATGGGTGCTTGTATTTGTGACAATTCATTCTCTTATGATTGTAAAGGATCATCACGCTTGCTCGATAATCATTCTTCATTAACCTGGAAGATCAACTGGTATCTATTGCACATTATTCGTCATCACTCGTGAGCAGATTTTAATTTATATGACAAGTCTTCTATATTTGTCTGTACATATCCAACACATTTTAGATCTTCATCATTTCTTATGAATTACATAACGCAAAAACACCTACATGAACAAAAGATTCATCATTTTGATAATATATCCATTGTCTTCATTTGCATACAGATAAATTTGCTCACTTGAATTACTCCATTTATTATTGGTTGAGTCATATTCATTGTCAGCACCTTCATGCATACCAACTAATGAATTATTAAATTCATTTCATGTTCACCATTATCACTTGCAAAGGTTTAGTTCATTTGCATGTAGGTAAATGATATTGAATTAATGCATTAGTCCACTCTTCGATTGTTATTGATAGTAGTTTTAATCATTTTCATGATGGTTTTTTCCATTTTCTTCATTTTCTTTCGCCTAGGTTTAATATAGGATTCATTATTTCAAATAGCAAAAAATTAGAATGTTTTTTTTTTTGTTTGATTTGAAATAAGGGGGTGTTAATATAAAATAGTATATAATATAATATCATCTTCAGGTTTCAATATAGCACATTAAATTGTACTGAAAGATAGAACACCATTAATACAATCAATAACTATGGATGCTAATAATCTACTATATTAATATTAATATAAATATATCGTATTTTACATATAATATATGAATATCTTTTACTACCACTCCAAACGAAAAATTCACTCTGTTGTTAAAACCATGTGCACCCCATAGTAACCTCCAAACAGAACTTTTCTCCCTACTCACCTAGCACGCCCTTTACTGTCGTGCATTCATCCCATGATATGAATATACCTCATGAAATAGAAGATAGACCCACTTTGTTATTAATGCCGCAGCTTTGCTTCGGACGTGTAGCCTGAGGGACCAAGTCACCAGTACGACCCCTTAATGGGACTCGTGCTCTCTTATGTCCTTCAGACGACCAAACACAGAAATGTATCGACAGATCCAAGTACCAAGACATATAAAATCTCCATCTAATAGACCCCTCCAGTAGAGGAAAAGCGAACCCACTGCCAGCGAAGTTCTCACCTCCTAATCTACAATCTAAACTTTCCTATACTCGCTCAAGTTCTTCACACGGAGTGTGTTTGTGCTCTGAGTAGCAATCTTTGTACTAAATGAACGTAGTCCAATTTTTCTCATGGTATTCAGTGATTGAAAAATTACTGGCTATTTCTCCTCTTCCCCCCGTCCACCATATAAGTACAACACTACGTGCTTAAAGTTTACTTATATTTTTTCCTTTAGTGTCCTTGGATACACTTGAAAATATCACAATCCAGTAATCACCTGAATACTGTTGGCCTGATCAGATGTAGGGCACACCCTCACAGGCTACGCCCCCTAGCTCTCATAGCGCATTAGAGTCTCGATATGACACCACTGAGCACAACTCTTGTTACAGCACGCTAAGTTGGCTCACTAACTACCACACCTCATCTTTTAGCAGAAGAAAAGTAGCAGTGTACAAGGACAGGATGTCACACTGCAAGCCTATATGCTAAAATTGCCCACCGGCAAAATATTAACACTTTTGAGAGGCTCATTATGCCTTGCGACTCACGGTGGCGTTACCTGATGAACCACCCCTTAAAATTAAGTCTCGCTCCCGACCCCAAATACTAGGAAAATGCTCTTTATAATGGTTCATACCGATATAGTACCAAGCTAATAAAAAGTTCACAGCTAAAACATCAGCCTGCAACGTGGATAATCTCGCTGCAGGTGGTATTTGGAGATTCACTCGTTTCCTTAATCTCATCCCTACGCCATTTTTTAGGGCCTCAAAAAAAAGCTCAAGGTCCAGCCGTGTTGAGAGGTGGAAAAAAATGTGACAAACTCCCCAAACAAGCATGCAAATACCCTGCATTTGCCTCTCTCCCTTTTAATGTTCACGAACCACGCCACGTGCAGAAGCTCTCTCCGGTATGAATTTTTGTTATAAACTGCACAAAAAGAACGAAGCATCCCTCCTCAAGGTATCTCTCTTTGCATTGTTGTATAATTTCTACCCAAACCTCTTCTAATTACTCTCCTTAATTTCTTTTTTTCTTCTGTTAAATCTACTCCATACTCTCTCTCTTCCTCTCTCTATGAATTATCTTCTATTTCCTATTCTTTCTTTTTTTTTGAAATTTCTTTTTTTTTTATTTTGAACATCCCCTTTTTCTCTCTCCCCACGTTTTTCACTTTTTCGTTTTTTTTTGAGTCAAGGATATTATATTACCCACACACTCATATATTATAAGTAGTACATTCATAGTTCTCCAAGTGCATATTATGACTCCACCCCGTCATATCAATCCATTACTAATAATAATATAAGAAGAATTTATTACATGATCGTCCTATGAACGGTTACACTCGATTAAGTATACTCCCATATATATTATATATATTAATACAACCACATAAGGAGATGGAACCTAATTGATTACGTTAACATGGTGTGCTCGCTCTTGTGCCTGATTTTCGGGGCATGACCGTGAATATACATAAAAAAGTATCGATCACTAAACAACCCAGGATGGTAACTTAATCAGGCCTCGAAGATAAATAGTAAGTAGAAAAGGTTATATGATGTAATGAGGACCTTTGGAAGATTACATAGTTTTGCCATTGTCATGCTCACCAATGAGAAGTTATGATTGTTGGCCTAATAAAAAAACGTTGAGTGATTCAGCAATATAAGCAAAAGCCCCTTCCTTACTTGACAACAAAAATGGCCAACGGAAACCTTAGTCCCGCCCTGTCTTGTTGCCTAGGTATAATAACACATTCCCTTCTTCCCTACCTTTCCATAAGTCCTTTTTCTAATCTCCTCAGCCTCACTTCCTCGGACATCTATTCTTATAGTGTCCATTCCTAAACAGTCACCTTCATAATATACTCAGAAGAGGCATATATATTCAAAATAACTGCAGTAGTAGCAGACAATTACCAAATAAGCGGATGTTTCTGTGATCAGATATTCGTACACTTCAAAATTCATATGAAGATATTTATTTAAGTAAAAATAATCGAGGATCTAACAGTAGAAGTTCTCGCTCTGGAGTCATCGGAACTCATGCACTATATATGTTTAGTGATTACCTCCGTCAAAAAATCTGTGAGGTGCGATTGATCGGGCCACCAAATCTCCGAAGACGCAAAAGCACAGTTGTGAAACTATAGACAAATTAGCCACAAAAACATTAATTGAGACAGTTGGTGTATCGGTGCACCAGCCGACTGGGCAGTGCACTCCCCACTGGCTGCACCTGCCTTACAAACTCCGATTTCAGCGAGCTTATAGTCAGAAAACCGTGTTAGAGGTGCGTCTTGGACTCAAAAATCACCTCCCAATCCCCACCGACTGCGCCGAATCTTTCAACCCATGAATCTCCAATGCGCAGTACTGAAGTCTGATCCATTACAGAAAATCCAGAAAAATCCGCGCAAAACTATCACAAAAACAA
>NW_021318975.1:0-4468 GCF_001605985.2 Dendrobium catenatum | reverse complement strand
TACCCTCACACACAAATAATCATATACAATAACTTAAAATAAGGTAAATTTTTTTATAAATGAAGGAAATGGTCAATCTTTAAACTACCTAAATTTCTACCCATCATATAATTGATTTTATGTCTATGCTTTCTATTGATCCCTCTAAAATCATTGCTCTTATATAATTTGTTGTCACAACCCAACCCATGATATTTCATGTATCCTCATGGTTTATATTAGGATAGATGAATGATAGAACCTTAGCCCATGATCTAAATGGAAGGAATTTTGTTATATCATCCATATATATAATAAACAAAGCAACTAATTTTGTAATAATTAAAATAAATAAAAGCCAACATCCAATATGTAAATGTTTGCAGCTTAAATATAATCATCTTAAAATATTTTATTTAATAAAAAATATTTCATCCATCATTTAAGTAAAAAAAAATTGATTCATGATTATACCAAAATTCTACTAAGAAATAAAATGTGTGCCTTGAAAAGAAACTCATTAAACATACCCTACGAATGCCTAAATCCTACTCTGAAATATGTAAACATATTGAGTTAGTGGATTACCCAATAAGATAAAATTAACTTATAATGGCATTTAATATAACAAAGTTGAATAATATGTATATTATCATTATTTGGACTAGGGAAGTTAATCATATGCAAAATCAATATTTTACTATGCTACTCTCACACATGTATCATACACAATGCAATCATGATCAAAATCATCATTCTAAAATCTTATAAACATATTTCATATATAGTTTAATCATTATTTATAAGACTATAATATTTAATTCAATTGGTGTGTAAGGAAATGTATATTATTTATATTATTCCTTGTAGTTCATGTATAGTAGTACATTCCTTGTACAAAGTATTATGAACATAATATTATTAAGCAAGGTAGGGCTTTTAGGATAGTCATGCCTCGTCATAGTGCATATTCATGTGTATCATGATTTTATTACTTAATATATCAGGTGAAACATCATATCATAGCATCATATGCATAAAATACGTAGCAAGGTAATACTTTTGGATAATTAATTCATAAGTGTAGCTTTCCCTATACAATATCATATCCCTATATTATCATATCATGTCTTATCATATTAATAGAATTAGACTTGTGGCATTACTTGTTCTAACATACGATCCCTAGCTTGTTAGTTTGATTTTAACAAATGTTAATGATTAAGTTCATATTTTTCCGAGCACTTATATAGCATTGCTGCATTATATGTGTACTAATAAATCCATGTACATCTTAACACCACCTAAGAATTTTCAGGTTTCAAGATTGGATAGAATATGATAGATTTTGAAAGAGTGTATTTTTTATTTTGTTAATTTTATATTTCTTGAGTCAATGCCATTTAAAGGTGTATGCTGATTTGGCAACCGTGCAAACACACATTGGGAAGTTAGGAAATAGTTTCTTAATTTTATTAACTAATCATTCCATGCTATCATTATTATTTAGTATTATTAGTTATTCATAAAATCATTAAAATCAAATAATTCTGCAATTAATATTTTTAACTTAATCATTCAGTATGATCAGTTTCGTACTAAGCGATCAGTTTAAAACAAAAATCCTATCCGCCAAAAAAAATTAAGTATTTTTTTTTTAGTTTATAATTTTTTAGTATTCATATTGTATGCATTCCTTACTACTATATGATATTTAAAAACTTCCTTAAATTAATCTCCATGATTACTCAATTAAATAAAGGTTTAATCAATATGGTAGATTGATTATATGATATAGATCGCATTGTATGATAGGTAAATATGAAATCCAATAATCCCAGAGATTTTCCTTATTGAAACCTTTATTTACATACTAATTAAGTTGTATGATGTCAAGATCTTCCTTTACGATCAACTGAACTAATTGTACAATACAATCTATAGATAGTATTGTACGGTTGATGTACAGAACTTAAACAATTTGTTCTATAATTGTTCCATCATATCGGACAAACTTTGGCTTTTAAACTAACCGCACTATATGATCCTCAATTGTATTGTACGAATATAAGTGATAGAATAAAAATTTTAATATGTTTTTTAAGCTTTATATGAAATTTCTCTTATATGATTCTTATTAATCTATTGACTATTGAAGAGCTTTTGATGGAGCTTTGTGAAAGTCTTAGAGCGTTGGAGAAAGAAAAGGTGAGGTAGTGTAAGTGGGTGAAGGAGTTTGAAGGGATTCGACATGATTCGACATGATTTCTCCAAGCAGGCTTGCACTTTGATTCCTCTAATGGCTTTATTGATTTCTTAGGGTTGCTCTGGGGAGAAAGACTTCAAGGCTGAAGATCAAAGTTTTTTTCGTTTAACTGGAAGGTGAAAAAGGAGTGAGGTACTCTTCTTTCACAAGGAGAATGGAAAAGCTTTTAGGTTCACTGCCTTCACCAGGAGGGTGAAAAGAGCATCCAACGTTCTCTACCTCACCACGATGGTGAAAAGGATTCTAGTTCTTCGCCGCAAAGGTTTGGTGGAGGTGGTTCTTAAAAAAGCTTCTCCACCTTCTTGTTGGGTATAAAGGAGATACTGTAAATAATTAGTGTAATAATTGGAGAAGGGGACTCCAGGGAGTGGACATAGTTCAAGGTTGATTGAAGCACTATAAAGTTCTACTGTGCTCATTTTAATTTTTATATTTTATTTCGTGCAAATTTACATTCCTATGAATTTGTGCTATGTTTGTTTAAATTGAATTATATTCTAAAAAAATTGAAAAATATATCAAAAATATTTTCTACATTTGCCTCTGCTTATATTTATATTTAACATTGTTTTAACAAAAAAAGTAGTTATTGTTAAGAGGTATAATTTTTATTGAACCAATTCATCTCCCCTTTTGGTGTGCCTAGGAACAAGTTAACGAGGCTTAACATCACCCCTTGAACTTTCAATTGGTATTAGAGCGGTCCACAGAAGTATCGTTTGAGAAAACCATGAGAAAAATGTCCTATGACACACTTTGGAAATATAAACATCTTCATCCACTCTTGTTTAACAATATACCATTTGGTTTTTTGGAAAATTTGCATGGCTAATTTTCATAATGTTAATGGAGTTAAAGTAGAACTACCTATCTTAAAATGGTGAAATGAGTATAGAGACTTATCTCAAATGAATGATGTGACAACCTAGCCAAACTAATGGTTTAACCGAAGCATGCCATTGAGGTCCCCTCAGCTTGTAATGACCCCCTATAATTTTCACCCCCTACAACCACTCTCCTTGCTCTCTAATAATGCTAACTAGGTGACCTTCATCCAAGAATTACTGATCAATCATAGCCATCCTAGCGGGCTCCAACAATTGAGTATGCAAGACATTCCAAAACTATCATTCAATCCATATTCATTATCCATCCATTCTAAAGACCTCTTTGCTTTTTATTTGCACTCCCAAACATCTTTAAGCATCTTCCAGCTACTTTCATATATTTTGGAGCCTGCCTGCATTGAAGTTGATGGGGTCTTGTAAGCTCATCTATCCAAACTTCTTCAACTTTCCATCTAATTATTTTTGTGGCTTAAGTTCAACTGAAATGTAGCAAAGGAGCTCTAGATGAGGAAAAGAAGGTATCAAACATCACCATAGAATGGTTGTGTGAAGGTAAATTCAAAACCCTAGGATCCATGTTATATTTTTAAATAGCTTATAATAGAATCCATCAAAACTCATGAAACCACTTCCCTATCTCTCCTTCAATCGTTTTCTCACTATATCTAAAGTTTTAAAACATTTAAATTATTACATGAAGTGTTTAAAATCAAGTATGAGATTTGGGTTTCTGTTGGCTAAACAAGGAAGTTGAGTTCATGGACCTTCAATTCATTTTATTTGGATCGAATGACCTTGATCTCATTTGAAAAAATTCCTATTTTGACCCTTTGAAATTGAATGACGTTGTGCTTCATGTATGACTTAATCTTGCCAATTCATTTCAATCTATATCTAGCCAGCAGCCTATGCAGCATTCGACATGGATTAAGTGGTCAACTATGCACCATTATGTGGTTAACCAAGATTCTCCCATTTAAAAAATGTGGTGCACTAACTCGGCCACTATCTGAGGTGGCCTACTCACCTCCAGACACATGTAAAGCTGCCAATCACACATGTATTTTAATTTAAACATTTTATTACATATTTTAAATGGCTGACATTTTCAAAATCCTTAAGTTATTCATTTGTCACTCAAAATTAACAAATAAATTCATGTTTTTTTCAGAATTAAAATATCATTCTTTTAAAAGTAAAATTTGGTATGTATGATGAGTATATAGAGAGTATTCTAGCTTTGATTGTTTATCAAGTTTCCCTCTTTTCTTTCTAGACACTTTTTCAATCATGTTCAAATTCAAGCAGGATTAAATTATAGTTGACCTCCACGACATAAAACAAAATCAAAACTAATAATATATATATATATATA
>NW_021318974.1:50728-54350 GCF_001605985.2 Dendrobium catenatum | reverse complement strand
CCCCCAAAATAAATTTTGGTTGTAAGGAAATTTTTGGATTCTTTTTATTATTCCTCTTTGTATTTTGTTCATCGTTCTCTAACAATAGCATCTCTACATAATGTGTTTAATTATGTTGGGGCAATTGTCTAAAGACTATAGTATTTTAAAACTTTTAGGGGGGGCAGCAATTGCCTAAAAATCATTGTAATAAAGGCTAAAAAATACTTGGAGGAAGAATAAATTTCCTAAAGAATCATATAATAAATAACTTTTTTTATTTTTTCAGAGTGGCAATTGGCCCCCTGGGCCTAAGGTGGATCCACCCATGTTTGAATTTCTCATGCCTAAATTTTAATATTTACTTATATGATATTCTAGTATCTAAATCATATTAAAATATTTATATGTGATAATATTTACTTTATTTTGGATAAGTTAATATTAGTGATTTTTTATGTGATTTAAATATTATGATGTTATATAAATAAATATAAAAATTTAGATGTTAGATATTTAAATGCAGACAAATTTGGTGGTATGTATGTAATTCTTCCTATTTTTATCATCACTTGTTCTTCTAAGTTTATATATTATTTTAGTGTTTAAATAGCATTAAAGCTTATGCATAAAAAATATATTTTTTACTTTAATTAAATTAGTGACATTTTTATTTTATTTAGATATTTAAGTGTTATAATTAATTATTAGAAATGTGTTCATATGCTTCAATGAATTTGATTGTTCAAAAGTTGAATTTGGTTAATGGATGAGTGGATATGATTATTTCAATATTCAATGAGGCTATATAGTTTAGAAGCTATCTATCTATATTTATTTACTTCCTAACAATATGTCCCTCTGCTTAGTTCTCCTTCTTCACTTTTCTCATTTTCCCTCAATTTCATTATGATTGTTGCTTGTAAGGATAAGTCTATAAGAATGCTCTTGCAATTCCTTAGATAATTTAAGGCTACCGAATATAACACCGGTTAAGGGGTACCGAGCCAACGAGATAATCAGAAGATCGCTTGGAGTATCGAGCCAACGAGATAATCTGAAGAGCTCGAAGTAAGAGGGTTGAGTGTTCAAAGAAATAAAATTAGAGTGTATACAATTTACATGAGTATAATTTATAATATTTTAAAATTTAAACATAATAATAATATCTTCTTTCTACTGGATGATTAGGTGACGTGAATGAAAGTTTAAGATTTTTAAAACTTTTTTAAAACATTCTAGAAGCTTCTATAGGTTCCTCAGGACTTTCATGAGATTCTCAAAAGCTTTTAGAGGACTAAGAAAAGAATCATCATGGAACATATCAAGATAAAACTCCAAAATCATTCATAAAATGGATATGAACACTAATTGTAGTTAAATTAGTTGTACCAAACTCATTGCTTTGTGCTAGCCAAATGAAATTTGTTAGGCCAGTTTTGGATTTGAAGAGTGATTTTAGGAGATCTATATTTGTATTTTGAAGTCTAATTTTTTTACAAATATAAACCAATCATTTATAAGAGCTTACAAGATCCATGATTGATTATTATGTTTAAATTCTTTATTCCACTTAATTATATTTCATCATGAATTACTAAACCATAGATCGATTTTCATTTTGTATTAATTTGATAAATTGATTTTTGTGTTTATGAGTTCATATTTTCATGAGCCAAAGTGTGAAGATGAAACTATCAAGTTCACCAAAAAATTAGAAGAGTGCTTAGAGATTAAATTGACTTTTATTTTGATTTAGGCCTCAACTAAAGTCAATAATCTAACATAGAGAAAGTTCTTTCTTAGATCAAAATTAAATTGAGAAAACCTTGAATCAAATTGATCTAATTTGAGATAAATTTTGAATCAAATTTAATATAACTTAATGAACCTTTTTCACGTCTCAAAGCTCATATTATTGAAGTTCATATCATCATCTAAGTAGTTATCTAGTTATCTCCATACATTGCTAAATAACTTGAATTAGTGAATATCATAAAAGATAATGACAACAAAAAGAAACAATTCGAACCATAATTGAACAATATTTGAATATTATTTAAACCTTATTTAAAAAATGATCAAAATTTGTTAAATCATATTTGAATGTTATTCTAACTTAAAAATTTATTATTGATATAACATCAAAAAATTATCTTGATATGGCACGAACCTCGAAGCAAAAATAAGTTGGAAACTTCGAAAATTAAATAGGAGATCATATGAACTCCAATTTCAGCAAACTTATAGTCGAATTGAACGTCTCAAAAAGATGAATCCAACAACACCAAATTCGACTCAATCTGAGTCTAAATGAGTCCAAATCAAATACCCGAAGCGTATTTAGAAGCTTCAAATAATAATTTGAATTACCAAACGGTGTTCAAACATGACACGCTTATAATCGAATCAAGTGGCTCGACGAGACGAATCCAACGAGCCCAAGATCATAAAATTTTGATATCATTAAGACATTCAAATGCTCAGTAAACGATCCATGATCAAGAGATTCAACATTGGTCATCCATTCAAACGACTCCAAATTTACTCTTGATCTTCCTCTTATTTACTGGTCATGCTACTCTCAGAAAACTATAAATAGACCCCTCATTTCTCATGAGAGGGGGCCCAAGCAAGAAGAGAATGATGAGAAGGAAGAGTTATCTTGCCGCCAGACTCATCGACCATTGCCGGACTTCAGCTTGGCCACTAACTGTCGTCAGACTTTCGCATGGCTACCGAATGACGCAGGATTTTTGATCGGTTACCAACTATGGCAAGATTTCTACTCAACCACCAATTGACGCCAGATTTTTGGCCGACCACCGATTGACGTCGGATTTCTGGCTGACCACTAATTGATGCTGGACTTCCACCTGACTTCCAATTATTCTCGGACTTCCACCTGACAACTGTCTTCTGACTTTCGTTGCCAGATAACAACCTTTATGACCTCCGTCACATGCCGATTACGATATTTTCGACCTCTATCGTGTGCCAAACAATAGTCCTTCCGACCTCTGTTGCTTGTCGACTACGGTCCATCCAACCACAGTCTCCCAAATACAATCTTTCTGACCTCCGTCTCCCGCTGATTATGATCATGCCGACCTAACTAACATATCAATACTGCTTCTTCCAATTTCCACAATTTAATGCATTCTATATGATATATACTTATTATAACAAGCAAAGACCTTCCCTCCAATGAAGGGTCACATTTGTGATCAAGTGCAAACACTAGTCGATTCATTCAAATTGGACTAAGCCTCGGGGTTTTTCCTCTTTTCAAAAATTTCCACGTAAAAATTTTGATGTCTCTTATAAATACTGCATCCTCTCTTTTATCAGATTGTGTGCTGGATCTCATACAAAATTAAGACGTTAAATTTTATATTTTTCTACCACCGTGAATATTTAAAGACAAAACAAGTATACAAAAATTATTACAAAAAACTTTAAAAAATAAAAAATAGCTTAGTCTACATTTTTAAATTAAATTTATATTAGATAAACTAAATTCCACCCTATCCGACGTGATATTTTTTTTTTTTGGAATTTGATCCGATGTAATATAAATATTTATCAAGTTTATCACCAACATTTTTTTTATTATTTTGAAGAAGCGGTTCATAGCAGCTGA
>NW_021318974.1:39633-50628 GCF_001605985.2 Dendrobium catenatum | reverse complement strand
TTTCAAAGATTTTGTTTGGGATAGTTTTTAGCCAATTTTTTTATTACTTTCAAAAAAAATTTATGCTCGATGAAAAACAGTAAAAAAATTATTCCAAATGAAGCCAAAATCGGCTTAAAAGGTTAACTTTTGAGGCTGATTGGGCTGGAGCAAGCAAATTTGAAGTCTAGCCATAAATGAATTACGAGCTGGACAATATATGATTGAGACGATACTAAGCAAAAAGACTTGATTGCCTCAACATCGGACTCGCCTTCTAAAAAGGGAAAATTATTAGATGCGGACACCGGACGTAGACATACGTCCGGACTCCAATAAAATATTGACACGTTCAAGTACTTTATATATTTAATGTGTCTGCGGAACTTTAAGTCAAGCTCAAAAAAAACGCAGCCAAAGCGCAGGTAAAGCGCAGTAAAAAAGCGCAACAAAAGAGCAGACAAAGCGCAACTAAAGCACAGGTACAGCGCACAAAAAAGTATAACAAAAGCACACTCCACGTGTCGCATTTTAAATGGATATCCGGACGGATCTCTATATCCGGTGTCCGCAACTAATAATTTTCCTCTAAAAAAAGGCAATAGAAAAGAAGTTCTAACCTGAGACCAATATGAGAGCCAGATGCTGCGGATTTCGTGGGTAACCCGAGGATCAGATAGTGCATCGACCCAACGGTGCACAAAACGCTCTTGCCTGGAAAAGCAACGAGCAGTTCATATATAGAAAATAAGGACTATTAATAGAAGCGTATTCATGGAAACTTTTAGACTTGAAGCACAAACCTGTCAGAATCCCATGACCTGTATCTCTCTCCAGGCTGCTTGAAATTGTTCTCCTTTGGAATAATAGTCTACAGCCACAGAAAAGACAAAACAATTTGTATCAGAAAGTAAACAAAATATTTCCATTTGAAACTGCCGCATATATAATTAGATATTGATGGCAAACACAACAAGGAGAAATTATTCTGTGCGAAGTCCAAACGTAAAGGATCTTCCAGATTACTGCATACGCTATGCGTAAGCTCTACGTGTATATACTGCGTATTTGTAGATATACAATAAATCAGCAACAAATAGTTAGTTGTGAGGATTTGCTGCTTCTTTGTTACATATCTACAAATACGCTGAGCGTAGGCAGCGTACGTGGACTCCGCACAGAATAATTTCCCCACAACTTAGGGGCTTAAAAAAGCTATGCAAGAATATTTTTGGGTGCTACAGGTAGATCCATTTTTAGAATAAGCTTTAAATAACATGTATATCGCCGAAAAATTACGGGTTTTAATCAACTGCTTGTGACTGGACAGAACTCAGACCAGCAGTAACTTTCATAAAATAGTATTAGAAGTCTCCTGCTGCATAGATGTGAGATAAGCAGTAACTTTCAGCAAATAGGATTAAAAGAGTTTCCTCCTGCATAGATGCTCACCTTTTCACGTCTTCCATTAAGAACAGTTGGCGGTATTGGGAAACTCTCAGCATGCCGAGAAGGATCATACCTAGATGGGAAATAATTGACCTGAAAAAGACAAATATTTAACACCAAGCACAGCATCTAATAACCCTAATACAACATTAGAGAGATTAAGATGTCCTGAACTTGAAGTAAAAACTACCTCTTCGTCCCTGTGCAAGAAATTCATGAAACCCTCATGATGATTGTTATGATGAGCACATTTCGGAGCATTTGCAGGAAGCATAAGATAGTTTGGCCCCAGGCGGTGCCTTTGGGTGTCGGCATAGGAGAAAATTCTAGTTTGCAATAGCTTATCGTCTGAATAATGAATTCCAGGAACAATAATTGCTGGACAAAATGCAAGTTGCTCATTCTCGGCGAAGAAATTGTCAATGTTCTTGTTCAGGACTAAGCGCCCCACAGGCTGAAGAGGTAAGATATCTTCTGGCCATGTTTTGGTGACATCAAGCGGATCAAAATCAAACCTATCTTCATGATCTGGGTCAATAGTCTGAATGTAGAGTTTCCATTCTGGAAAATTGCCGGCAGTGATGCTATCGTAAAGATCCTTGGTTGCATGACTATGGTTTTTGCCTCCAACAATCACAGCCTCATCATCCAATAAGGACTTCACACCACAAGTGGGTCTCCAGTGGAATTTGACATAATGTGCCTTCCCTTCTTTGCTAATGAGAGTGTAAGTATTGACACCTGAACCATCCATGTGCCTGTAGTCCTGCGGAATACCGACATCGTCGAACAGGAAGGTGAACATGTTCAAACTCTCAGGATGGTGTGAGAAGAAGTCGAGGATTCTCCAGTTCTCCTGGATGTGGGACTTTGGGTTTGGTTTGAGAGCATGCACCATATCAGGGAACTTCATACCATCTCTAACAAAGAAAACAGGGAAGTTATTTCCCACAAGATCAAAGTTGCCCTGCAAAATTCCAACAAATTAGCACGATCAAATTCAATGGTACTAATAAGACAACATGAAGATAAGTAATAGTTGTGAAGTTAATAACAAAATGTATTTGCAGATATGTTAATTATTGTAGACTATGCACCACCAACCAAATGTGTAAACATATATGCTGTTATGTTACTGTATTGCTTATAATTTTTCATGACTGGCAAGCTTTATGATACAAAGAAGTAAAAAATCAATGGATAGCCTCTCGTGAATAGAAAAACAAAAGCAACAAAATAAAATACAAAAGGTGCAAAAACATCACAACTCCTTCAAATAGTTATCGCTGATTAATACCAGATGTATCATCATTACCATTTACAAATGATTTACAGCACTTCATTGGAACCTATTTGACTCATCATTATAATCATAACCACATCCCAATATAGATAGGTTCATATTAAGAATCACTGTCTCCGTTAAATATCAATGAGTATTAAATTAGATTTTTTACTCTAGTTTACCCTCAAAGTTTTGTCATAGTAGTCTTATTCCATCCATTTCTTGCCTATTCCCATTCCTCTCATAGGGATGCTCAAGTCAAACCAAAAGTTCAGACAAGTAAAGAAGTTAGCCCTAAATCATTACAAGGAAATACTTTATGTATGAAAACTAACTAGCCGAACATGATAAATCTCCAGGAGAAACATTAGGGCTATAGTTAAAAAAATAATAATAAATATTCTACCTCTCTTGTATAAAACTTTACTGCAAAACCTCGTGGATCTCTCAAGGTTTCAGGACTCCCTCGTTCATGAATGACAGTTGAAAAACGAACAATAACAGGAGTTTGGACCCCCGGTGACCGAAGGAAATCAGCACAGGAAAGGTGAGAAACATCGTGTGTAACTTCAAAGAAACCCTTAGCACTGGCTCCCCTCGCATGAACAACACGCTCAGGAATGCGCTCCCTATCAAACTGAGCAAGCTTTTCAACAAGATGGTAATCCTCCAGGAGAATTGGTCCTATGAAAGAATTACAGCACACATTAAAAATAAATCAGGACAGAGTTAAGATGAATCATTTTCATAGCCATTTTCTAACATCCAAAATAAACTATGTCAGGTTAAAAACCCAAGAACTTAAGATGCCAAATGTAACAGTAAAAGAATTAATGGAGACTACCACTATTGCCGATCTTTGATACATTCACCGATAATAAATATGGCATGGAAGATAACACAAAATAATTAATCACAAAATGTAGTCAGCTACTGTTTCTAAAAATGGTTTCATAATTAGTACAAGAAAACTCTTCAAAATATCATATTCGACATCATAAAGCATGCTTATGAAATTCTTAGAATGAAAGGCTTATCAAAGAAATAAAAAATGCTGTGATCGTCATAACAAGAAAGCCCCTCAAACCACTTCAAAACATATTAATATGTAAGCAATAAGGATCCACAAGAAAGCATACTCTGAACCACGCAAAAGGATCAGAGGACGTCAATCTAAAACAATGCAATTATTAACATTCAAGTACTGTTCTAACAGTGCTATCAAAAGCAATAGACGCGGGTGATGTAATTGTCCAACACCACAGCTGCTAGATGTTAGTCCATCACTTTCCTTCGTAAATCGAGGATAAAAGTCTTGAATTAGAAAGTGCCAATGCAAATCAAACATAGACATGAACTAACACAAAAAAATAAGAACACGCAAATTATTAAGAGCATACTATGACATATCTAAGGTACAAATTAGGTTTACATGCTAGTTCATGAATCGTGACAAAGGCTTTGACTAAAGCCATCCAAAAACAAAATTTTAAGTATCAGGAGTCCCAATTCGGAATGATATAATAAAGGAATAACTGGAGTAGCTACAAATAAACTTTCATCAGATTTGACTGATTAGAGCTCAATTACATTTTTGTGATCTAACTGATATGAATTACTCAGCAAGATAATAAAATAAATCAAACTGCGGTTATGCAAGAGAGTAACAGTATACAATAAGAGAATATTTTCTCCAGTCATACAATGTACCAGTTCACAACCAAAATATTCATATAAAAGACTTTCCATCCAAGGAATCCATTGTATGGTGACCAATACAAGACAGAATACTTTAATAAGATTTCAATCCTTTTTCTAAAGAAAACTCATCAATTTAGGGTTGCTGTACATTTACAAAACGACCTAAGAGAAAGAAATGGCCCTTATTCAAAAATTGCAACAACTTTTTTTGTATCAAGTAAAATTTGTAGTTACTTTCACTAAAAGTAATAACAGGATAAAAACCATGCATCGGCAACTCTGAGCAGGTGATGGTAACTCAAAGAACCAAAGCCCCACAACAATGCATTCACAAAAGGGTGCCAATAACCAGCATAAACCCCCAATTACAAACATTAACCGGCCCCACGACACACAGATCTCAAAACAGGGTATAAAACGAAGTCTAAAAGCAGAAAGCGACAAGACAGATCTCAATAAACTAAATCACAAAATCAATTCTGAATTTTCAAACCAGGACAACATAACCAAATTACCTCGAGAGCCCACAGTAAGCGAGGAGTTATTATTCCAAACAGGAGCACCGGAGTTGGTCGTCCAGAACAGCGAATTGTACGCGCTCGAGGGCCGATGCTGCAACACAAATAAAACACCACTAAAAAACAATCCGACATCCCAAATCTAACTTACATCCCGATGCATGCAATCAAAGACCCCAATAGACAAAAAGAATTACGAAACCAGCAGAAGAAACCTCCGATGTCCACCAACAAATTTTAAGTCCTCCATTATGTAAGTCAAGCAAAAATTCAGAACAAGAACAAGATTAAATAAAAGAACCCTTACAACTCATGTAGTTAGTACCTTGTAGGGATCCATGGCCGGCCGTAAGCAACCTCTCCAATCCTCCTACGAAAAGACGAAAGCCTCGCCGCAATCGCTCGCGAGCGATTTTCCGGCCGGCGAGTTATATTTATAGGAAGAGAAAGAAGAAGGTGCTTTGTACGTGGGACCCATTGGATTAGACGTGCGTGTCAAACTTAAACTAAGCGTGCGGCGAGCTCGTCCACACGCCGCAAACTATTTCCATCCGTTAGGCCTATGGCCGTCATCTGGAACTTGAGCAGGATAAGCATCAGCTGCTATGAACCGCTTCTTCAAAATAATAAAAACAATGTTGGTGATAAACTTGATAAATATTTATATCACATCGGATCAAATTCCAAAAAAAGATATCACGTCGGATAGGGTGGAATTTAGTTTATCTAATATAAATCAAATTTTAAAATGTAGACTAAGCTATTTTTTATTTTTTAAGTTTGTTATAATTATTGCGTCCTGAAATATTCATGGCAATAGAGAAATATAGATCAAGCACACAATCAGATAAGAGAGAGGGTGCAGTATTTATAAGAGACCAAAATTTTTACGTAGAAAACCCTAAAAAGTGAAAAATCACTAGTATTTACAGTTGATCACAAATGATGCCCTTCACCGGAGGGAAGGTTTTGGCTTGTTTTAACAAATATACATCATATAGAACGCATTACAATGTGGAAATTGGAAGAATCAATATTGATATGTTAGTTTGGATGACAGGATCATAGTCAGTGGGCGACGAAGGTCAAAAAGATTGTATTTGGGTGACGGCAGTTGGAAGGACAGTAGTTGGCAAGCAACGGAGGTCGAAAGGACCGTTTTCTGGTGGGAGATAGAGGTCAAAAAGACCGTAGTCGACAAGTGATGGAGGTCGTAAAGGCTGTTATCTGACAATGGATGTCAAAAGGACCGTTGTCGGGTAGAAGTTCAAGAATAATTGGAAGTCAGGTGGAAGTATGGTGTCTGTCGGCGGCCGAGTGGAGGTCTGACGTCAGTTGGTGACCGGGCAGAAATTCAGCGTTAGTCGGTGGCCGAGTAGAAATCTGGATCAGTTGGTGGCCATGTAGAAATCCGGCATCAATTGGTGGATGGGTAGAAATTTGGCAATAGTTGGTAACCGGGCAGAAATCCAGTGTCAGTCGGTAGCCAAGCGGAAGTTCAACGACAGTCAGTGGTCGGGTTGATGTCCAACGGTGGTCGATGAGGAGTATGGTGACAAGAGAACTCTTCCTTCTCTTCTTGCTTGGGCCCCCTCTCATAAGAAATGAGGAGTCTATTTATAGGTTTATGAGAGTGGCATCACTAGTAAATAGGAGGAAAATCGAGGATAAATTGAGAGTGATTTGAATGGACGGCTGATGTTGAATCCCTTGATCATGGACCATTTATTGGGCATTTGAATGACTTAATAATATCAGAATTTGACGATCATGAGCTAGTTGGATTCGTCTCATTGAGCTGCTTGATTCAATTATAAGCATGTCACGTTTGAAAACCATTTGATAATCAAAATTATGATTTGAAGGCTCCAAATATGCTTCGTGACTTTGATTTGGATTCATTTGGGCTCAAATTGAGTCGAATTTGATGTCCTTGGGTTCGTATTTTTGAGATATTCAGTTCGCCGGTAAGTTTGTTGAAATTGGAGTTCAGATGGTCTCTAATTTAATTTTTGAAATTTCCAGTTTGTTTTTGCTTCAAGAGTCGCGCCATATCAAGATAATCTTTTGATGATATATTAATAATAAGTTTTTAAGTTTGAATAACATTCAAATATGATTTAACAAAGTTTGATCGTTTTTGGAATAATGTTAAAATAATATTCAAATATTGTTCAATTATGGTTCGAACTGTTTCGTTTTGTTGTCATATCTTTTTATGATATTCACTCATTTAAGTTATTTTGCAATATATGGAGATATTCATTCTAATCATACATGTATAAAAGCATCAAACTATTCATGTCACATAAAGAGCTGGGAGTGCGATGGAGAAAATGGTTAAGCAGTTTGAGGCTAATGATCTTATGTTCAAGGTTGAGAGCTCTCCCTTTCGTCCTTATATCTCTTAAACTGCAATTTTTTAGAGCCCTAGTTCATTAACTATTACGAAAGATGGTTAATGACAATGAGAATGAGAATGAGGGATACTACATTGTGCCTAACATTAGTGGGAATAATAGAGCATTTGGAATTGTTGAGTTTGCTCTTATCTCTAGGTTAAAGTTTGGAGAATTTCATATAAAGAGGAATTTGATAAGATAAGTAAAATAATAGGTTAATAGATAACTAATATTTTAATATTAAATAATTAGAGAAAAAAAAAGGTTATTAGAGAACTACTTAGATGATGATATGAACTTTAATAATATGAACTTAGAAATGAGAAAAGGTTCATTAAGTTATATTAAATTTGATTTTAAGATTTATCTCAAATTAGCCAATTTTATTCATTGTTTGCTCGATTTAATTTTGATATAAGATAGAACTTTCTCTATGGTTAGATTATTGACTTTAGTTGAGGCCTAATTCAAAATAAAAGTCAATTTAATCTCTAAGCACTCTTCTAATTTTTTGGTGAACTTGATAGTTTCATCTTCACACTTTGGCTCATGAAAATATGAACTCATAAATACAAAAATCAATTTATCAAATGAATACAAAATGAAAATCTATGGTTTAGTAATTCATGATGAAATAAAATTGTGGAATAAAGACTTCAAACATAATAATCAATCATGGATCTTGTAAGCTCCTATAAATGATTGTTTTGTATTTGTATATCTAATCATAATTGACAGAGCCACCTCCGAGGTCATCAAGGTCAGGTGCACACCTAGTAACCCATATTATAGATGAGTCAAACCAACCTTAAAATCTTTATAAGATTTCATGAGTCTTTTAATACAACATTTAAATGGAACTTTATGGGAATAAGCGTGAGCTTATTATGGCACATTTGGATGATATCTTGGGCAACTTGGATATTGGAATCAATTATATTGATAACTCACACTAAAAACTTATACTCTAGCTAATTCGACTCTAGGTGAACTCATACTCATAAATATAATGTCCAATAATTTATTCCTTTCTTGTTCTCTTGGACATTTCAAGAATCATCATACTAGGATATTATTATTGAATTATTATGCATCTTATTGGAGGATATAAAAATCTAATTATTTGATAAAGAATTCTTTAACTATGACCTTGAACCCTTATTGTTAAATTATCCTCTAATACCTCGTTGATGATTTCCTTCGAGTTATGACCATTATTTAATCTAAAACCTTAGGTTTTATTATTTATTTTATTGGTTCATATATTCACTTTCTGGTTTAATTAACCTCAAAACTTATAGTAATTGTCCTTTTGTCATATTTTTACTCTTTCAAAAATTTGAATTCATTATATATTGAAGAAAGAAAATAAGCACAACAGCTTGGTCAAAATTATTCTCAAGCATCCTATAATGTAATTAATTAAAGAGGCTTACTTCTATGAAAAATCTCCATCCCTTAGAACAAAATAAGCCTTATTTTTCATAGCTAAGGGAAATCTCTGAGTTATAACAACCCACCTTCCATTAATTTTCATAGGTCTATGAAATATGTTGATAATAATTAACCCTCTAACATAATCCATTAAATCTTTTTTTAAGACCAAGTACATTTGATAATTCTAATGGAGAATATTTCTTTTTATCGCTAAAGCATCATTAATACTACTTGATTTTTTAAACTTGTAGGAATTAATGAATACCATATGAGCTTTCTTTCAAGCAATATCCTATTAGTATTCATTTTATTGGACATCTAGTTCTGAGCACATATCAATCAATTTAATGCCATAAAAGAGTTCATATCATGTTATAATTTTTCTGAGGAACACATAATATACTTGTCATCAATTGTGAGTTTGAAATACCTATTTATGGAGCGCTCAATATATGCATTTTGGGAATGATTTTAAGCAAATTAGGATTACTCTAGAAAATCCTACTCTAGCTAAAACAATTGCTCAAAGTGTCCCACTAAAAAAAGACCATAAGGGTTGGGATAAGGTCCAAGAGGTCAAGAACCTTGTTCAAGCATCTTCTAAAACTCTTCATTTTGTTATAAAGATGCTAGCAAATGCCATGGTTATTCCATCTAGAGAGCTAATATTCAACAATCTCATATTTTTTTTAGGAAGAACATTCTAAAGTTGAACTCTTTTATGGGAGATATACTTATTTTAACTAATAAGAGGCATCATACAAAGTCTTCCACTTCTTGAAAACTAGGATTTGACACTCTCTATAAATAAAAGTAAGCAAATGAAGCTTATATAAGAAATTGAGAAAGAAACCTTAATATATAACAAGAAAAGTGGCCTATTAATTGAAGTCAATGTTGAGGAGAATGTTTTAGTTATTTGCAATAAACACATTTATCATCTCAAGCTTCCAAGGACAAGAAGTAAAAAAAGAATGGAGAGTGATAATCTTTATCAATCTATTGTGCATTGAAAAAAAAAATCAAGAGGAATTAGTTAGTCAAAAGGAAGTTGTTATAAAATATGAGACATACTTCAATGTATGTTGAATTTATCATCCGAGTCACCTTCATAGGTATTTGGGAAAAAGGCTTGCAAGTTAAATAGTATAGAAGAGTGTGTTGGTATTTTTTACGTTACTTGAAAATTAGAAGTAGGAGGAATTTGGAGTTAGATTTTTTAATATGCAAGAATGTAAGTGTTACGCCTCTAAGCCCCTAAAAATTTAGATATTTATAATTCATGTCAACTTTGGGTTAGCAGGTTGACCCGAACCGCACCCCTTTTTTTCAAATGGGTCAAATCCTGGAACCTGAACCCGACCCATTTGTGAAACGGGTTGACCATAATCTGAAAATTTCAGGTTAGGCTCAAGTCGAACTTTCAGGTCATGCCAAATATTTATTAGTCCGGGATCAAGTAAGACACATTTAAGCTTTGTAAATAAGTTTAAATTGCTAACTTGATATACTAGCTTATATTAGCACCACAACATTGTTGTTTTGTTAAGTTATTTGGTACTAAATAAACTCATTATTCTTCTTTATGATTGAATTATTATGCAAGCTAAGAGTGTTGCCTACATTTGTGTAGTAATGGAATACACTCATATAATAATAATAAAAAAATTAATTCCTGCTTTTCCTACAATTAAAGCAATATATATTATATTTTTGTTAATAAAAGAATAATAAATTAGCAATTAAAGAATCAAATTTCTCAAATCTACTAATTTAAACTCAATAAAATCAAATAAATTTTATTATAAAATTAGATAAATTGGCTAAATTGGGCCTTTAATCATTTCTTATATTACATCCAAAGACAAAATAAAATCACTCTTCAACTATTTTGCTTTACATGTAATGATTAACATATTATTTTGCCTTCTTATTTGCTTGCTCGTAGTTTATAAAATGTTGTACACAATACTAAAGATTGGGCTAATTATAGTAAACACAAGAGAAATGTTTGTTTTCTAAAAGAAATTAAAAAGGTTACCAAGCTTTTATACGTTTAATGATTATTTCTTAATTTTTTTCCTCCATGGTGGTGATGTATAATTACCTTAAAAAGGGGAAGAGAGGGTGGATATCTAGAGAGCAAAGAACAAAAAATCATTCATAGCAAATAATAGCTATAATGAACCCTTTAATAGGCAAAAAAAAAAAAAACCTCCTAACA
>NW_021318974.1:10921-34187 GCF_001605985.2 Dendrobium catenatum | reverse complement strand
GGGACTTCAAATCACGAGCCCGGACCCATCCTGCGACTGGTGACAACTCCGATTCCTCTCATAGGAATCCCACTAACGCTCTCTCACAAGAAGAACACAAGGGTGGAACACAAATTTTCATATTAATTAACCATCCATTACAATAGCTTAAGGCCCTTATTTATAGGCCATAACATATGAAAATAGAAAATTACAAAAATGCCCCTTGGGCCACAACACTCAAATAAATTAACCTAGGGGTAAAATAGAAAATAACATAAAATAGAAACTAAAATGCAGAAAATAATTCATAAACGACAACTTAAATTAGAGCCGTCGATTTACGACGCCTCCTGTGATAGATGCGCCAGATCTTCGTGCCGATCTCCGCATCAGCATGTCCCACAGGTGTCATGAACAATAAATTTTAACTTTCAAAGTCACACATTCTATTTTATTTTAAAAATATTACTTAAATAACTTAATAGTCGCTTAATACTAATTTTTTTTTCTTATTCATCTTTATTTCTTGTGATTGTTTTACAATATTTATTTTTATTTTATACAAAACAATCAATTTTCTTAACTTCAAGCTAACAATCTATAATATAATGTAACTATTTCTTTTTCAATTAATATTAAGGTATTTAATAAATTTAAATATGTGCCTTATTTTATGAGCAATTGAAATAAATTTATTATTATATGATTGCATTATGCGCAGACACGGACACTGCAACATGGATAAGACACGAGACGGGCGCGTCAATTATTGAAAAAATAGGACATGGACATGGGTCGGATATGGTATTATAATTTCTATATTTTTAAAATAATATATCTAAATAAATAAGTATACTATTAAAAATAATTTAGAAATAATAAATCATTTAATTAAAATTTGTGCTTAAAATGATTAATATTAGGATGTCGAGAGTTGGGAGTCGATGACATGTATCAAGCATCGAAAGAGGAGACGATAAAATTGTAAAGAGTCGAGCATCGATGTAAAGAGGGCATTTGTCGTCGATGTAGAGAGGGCGTTGGTCGTTGATGTAGAGAGGGCGTTGGTCATCGATGTTAAGATGACATCAGGCAAAGATGTGCTGTCAAGTTGTGGGTGTAGAAATTTCCAGCGTTGAGCATTAATGTCAAGACAATACCAGACTTTGATGTTGAGATGACATCGAACATTATTATGAAACCAAAGTTGCAACCCGCTAAAGAGAAATGAAAATGAGAATATTCGATGAATGAGATATTGAGCGGAGGCGATTGATTTGGTGTTATAAATAAAAAATAAGAAAATTATTTTTTATGCTTTAAATAAATAAAAGATTAAATACAAAAAAAAATCTATTTTAAAATAAAAAAAAAAAGATTTTGACAAGTGTGTTAGACACATGTGCCCAATTTGTATTTAATATTTTTTTAATCAGACAAATTTTTTGCCTGTCCGACACATGTCGAATGTGTGTCATGTCAAATACGTGTTGGACACTGCACACCATTTTGAAAAGAAGTGTTGGTGCATCATAGATATGAATTAATTTATATTTATTTAATTTATGTAAGTACTACATAATTGTTTTTATTTTCAAGATATAATAATATAAAGTTGTTCCCAATACTTTTTGTGCCTTATATTTTTAATAATGGGTGTCTTGTATCAATTAAATCATGTCCGTGTTGCTGTGTGCATATTGATGCATCATAGACTATAACTAATCTACAAATTAGTTCATAATAAATTACTAATTCAATTGCAAAAGTTTTTATTAGAGACACTGTGGGAGGAACCAGATGACAACAAAATTATGAAAACAAGAATTAAATGATTTAGACATGAAGAATGAAGAATAAAAGATGCTTAAAAAAATAGGTAGAATTACTGTGAAAGTAAAAATAAGGAAAGAAGCATACCAAGCGTAGCATGATTGAAAACCTTTTGTGGACTAGGATTGACATTAAAAGAAAAACTAAACTAAAATAAATAGAGAAGATATTGATGCAGCACAAATCATCAGTTTATCTTATAAAAGAATTGATTTAATACATCAAGAAAAAGTCGAATCCAGCTACAGAGTTAAATCATACATATTACAAGGCCGTTTTAGGCAAATTTTCATTTTTAGCCAAATTATATATATATATATAGTTTTTTATTGTAATCTTATTCTTATTTAAATGATATGGATAAAGACTACTGCCACTAACAAATGCCAAGCTTAAGCTTTGTTCATAGATTTCTGATTCTTAATTAGCTATCTGACAGCAGATTTTAATTTCCCTTTCACAATCAGTGGCTCCTTTAAACATAGTTGCAGAAAATGCAGACAAACAGGCCCGAGACACATCTGGGATTATTTTTTTTTTAGAAATGGCCAATATATCAAGCTATTTGCAAATCAATAAAGTATTCATATTGAAATTAACAAATCCAAAATATAGCACACTACCTGATCATTTGGAGGACAGTAGCTTCCGTTTACAAACTTACGGCAGCAACCAAATGCTTCTGGAGACAACCATACAAGGAAGTCATCAAGCCATGAGGCTGCTGGCTTGGCAATAAAACTGGATTCTGGAATTAATGATGCCTTTGTAATCTGTACAGGATTTAAGTTAATGATGCCTTTCTAATGTATAGAAACCTTTTATAATGATGAAGTAAACAGCTAAAACTAGCATAGCAAAGCAGAGAGCAGAACTCTCGTAGCTGGATGTACCCAGTAATTTTACCAAACAAACATGATAACTCGTGAAATTCTAAGAAACCGAAGTACTATAGTAAAAGCTTTCCAGGAAAAAGCAGCATCAATCCTATTATATTCATCCGTTTTACCTCATTCAAAAGGGAGTTTGAATCACATTGGCTGATGGAGCATATCTTGTTTGTTTGATTTGATTCCAAGCTGAAAAGGCCAAGTGTAAAAAGAGCATAAGCAAGATTACTCATCAGTGAGACTTCTTTTAAGATACAACATTGGTCCAAAGATCAAAAGATAAAACCAAAGAGAATATGTTGGCGGCCGGAATAACTGCTAGAACAAAAGGTGGTTGTTTAGTAACAAAACAAGGACTCATTGAGAAATAAATAAATCAATATGAAGGTTTCTATTACTAATATTAAGAAAGCATACTTAACCAATGTGGTAATAACTCCGTACTAGGATTCCACTTGATAGGCAAACATGTATTTAGAAAACATTCTACATATTTTAACTAAATTGGGTTAATGAAACGAACTTGATGAAAAAAGTCATTTTCAATAAAGTAGGGAACGATTTCATTCTTCTAAGACTCAGTGCTAATACTTATCATGGTAATCCTAACCACATGAATCAAAGGTAAAGAGACAAAATGAGTTTGGATATCAACATCATCGGAATTAGATTTATACATAGATGACACTTAGAATTTACTCGCAAGACCGCAAGGTTATTAGTAAAACTTAGATAAGAGAGAGAAAAAAAATAGTTTGAACAGAGAAATGAGCTCTAAGAGAGATGTTTTGGGAGTTTTATTGCTAAAATGAATGGAATAATACGATCTATCGGTCACCCAAAATAACTTAATGACCACATATTTACAGGATTTTAAGTGCTAAAGGGAAAGTTATTTAAAGACTAATAAATTCGATTATATAAATTATGTAGCTTGAAATATAGCTAAGACATATATAAAAAGTACATGCGGATAACTGTTGATTGGAGCTTCATTTTGAAGGTTGCAATGCTTGATTGATATTATCCAATTGCCAACTCACTGGAAGGAGTCGCTGACTTGCAATTTTTTAGTTTCAAGGATGAAATCACTAATGTTACATGAAGTCACCTTTCAGTTGGACTGGTTGAATAGCCAATTTGCAACATAGATGACTTGTGCTACGACCGATTTGCTGAGTCAAGTTGCCACATTGCTAACTTATCTAAAAGATATTTTCAAGTATTTCTCAGAAATGAGTTATTATCAGAGGTTCGGACCGGATCGACTTTTTTTTTTTAATTTGATCGAATTTAATTGAATCAGGCTTTGGACATATTTAGGTGTACATTAGTTCCCTAATTCTCTTTTATCTTTTCAAAAACAACTTGCAAAAAATAAAAAGACAATGAATAAAAAATATCTTCTTTTATCAAATATGCAATTAAATTGATAAAATAATCATTGCGATTAGACAATGGCTGATTTTCACATGGAGAAATCAGAAAATTCTATAAATAATCCCATTCTTTCTTTTTTGAAACCTTCAACACTAATCTCGCCATACCTTTCTTCCTTCTAGGCCATGGAACATAATCTAAAATTTTATGCTAGAGACCTTGCCATGATGCTGGTGCAAAAGAACATGGATTATGTATAGGGAGGCTGATGTAGGCAAGGAATGGGTCAAAACAAGTTGAGTTGAAAATTTCGTAAGTTCTACTCGAATCAACTCATTCGTAAGTTCTACTCGAATCAACTCTTATGTTTCAAGCTCATAAATGCTTTCCTCTACTAAATAACAGCTCATTAATGTCTAGTAGAGAGCTTTTTTAGCTCATAAATTGAGGTTCATTCCCCCATTTCTTGTCCCTTCTCCTCCCCTTTTCTTCTTTAATATTTATCTTTGTCCCATGGGATTCCGTGGCTGTTTTTGGGCTTCCTGTGCTGGTTATTTCCCGTGCCATGGCTCCTTGGTTTTCTGCTGGATTCCCGAGCTGGGTGGCCTTTCCGTGTCGTTTGGCGCCTCGGTTCTGTGCGGGCCTCTTTGGTTCCCGTGGCTGCTTCTTTGGTTCCCTGGCTGGGCTGTTTTCCATGAAATGCTCGGAGGAATTCCGTGACTTATGATGCTTGGGTTCTTGTGAAAATTCAATTATGTGGTTGTTTGCATTCCTTCTTTTGTGCCTATAAATAGAGTTATTTTGTGGTTGTTTTAAGATAGATATGTGAGTTATTTTTGGAAATGTAAACCTGCGGGTTTTGTTGGAAAAGCTTGCGAGCTTGTTCCATCTCTTCTTCTTCTATCTCTTGGGAAATCTTGCGAGCTCTTTCCACCCTTCTTCTCGGCTTCTAACCTCTTTCGTCTCTCCGCAAGTGCCACCTCACCTGTATCCTTCTTCTAATGGATGAAAGCTTCTTTAGGTGTTTGTTTTGAAGTCATAAATTTGTCAAACATTTGTAAGCGTCAAAGTTTGTAAGAGTCTTTGTTTGCAAGTCATTTTATTATATAAAGTTGTGGTTTATAGAATTTGTGTCTTTTTGAATATTTTTATGTCTTTATTTTGTTCCTAGAAAGAGTTTCTTTTGTGATAAAAATTTGGGGCCCTCTCCCAAATTTTTGATTGCATCAGAGGCTAGGAGAGATCTTGGGGAGACTTCTTCCCCACCCAAAAAAAAGATTAAAGAAAAATGAGAGTGAAAAGAAAATTGTACTTAAAGCTCCTACAATAAGTGAACTTATTAAAAAATCTCCACCAACAACTGAGGGTAGCAGCAACTACTCTTTGCTAGATTCTACTTGGATGGAGGCCACAAAAGAAGATTTAGGAGATGCTCCTATTGCATCTGTCAACTTGAAGGCAGCCAGTTAGTCAATTCACCATCTCACCCTGCTATTTAGATTGGGGGAAAAATAGTTTTTCCTGAATGCACATGCACCTAAATTTAGAAATATAACTTAATCTTGTCGAATTTTGACCCATATAATTAAAAAATAGGGCATTCATTAATGTTTTATGCTATAATTAAATAAAAATTTGACCCTTCAAATTATTTAAATTTTTGTCATATTTTTAAATGATTGCATCATTATCGTGTAATTATTCTATATTTAAATAAAATTAGTACTTTTATTACATCATTTGGTTTAACCCTGGTTCGATCCTAATCGGAACATCGAACTATGAACCTCTTCTTCCGGTTCATTGTGTCTGATTTTCACAATCTTGTAAGGACTGGAGTTAATGAGATTTAAACCTCATCGGAACATCAAACTGTTTATGGGGTAGACATAAGTCCTATATTTCAAGTTTGATCCCCCTCCATGCAAGGACTGGAGTTAATGAGCTTTAAACCTCATGAGAGATTCGAAAAATAAGTTTTAAATGGTGTATCATAAATGCCATCTTCATGAATGAGCATACAATTATAAAACCAACAAAAATATCTGGTTTTAAGCTGGCATTAAGTCGTCAATGTCTTTTAAATAAAAAATTCATTACAAAATACAAACTTTCGAGTTCAACGCTAATATGACAATTCACAAAATTGATACTTGAACTTGATCATCTACAAATAAATAGGTAGAATTGACAACGTTCAAATAAGAAAAATAAAATATATAAATGCTCTAATGATGGCTGCATTGAAAATAAATCTATCGGAGGAGACTATATATGTCAAAATGCCCCAAAATCTCATAGCAAATTACTTTGGTCTTAAATCTCAAAAGTATACAAAATCTAAAAGCTTTCAAAATATAAAAATATTTTTAGCAAAATCTCTCTCTTATAACTTAAAGCAAAAATTTACCTATTCTCTGCAACAATTATCAAGGCTGATAAATTTGAGAAAAACCTTAGCCCACAAAAAAGTAATATATCATCGAGCACATCAAACATTTTCGAATGATCTCTCGCAAACAAGAGTGTGACACGTGTCTTCTAAATTATTATTCTACCACCCAATGACATCACATGTAAAAACAACTATGACCAAGGCTCTCTAATCTAATGATTTTGTTGTGAAATGACACCATTAAATTATGATTATTTCCCGAGCTCACAAGTTTCCCAATAGCTAGAAACTCTTGAGTAATGAGTCATAGGATTCACTTGATAAAACTTAAAAAGTCATCTATAAGCTAAAGTCTGCTTAACCTATCTTCTTAGATAAGCATCCACCATAGGTCTACAAGATGCTCTTGAAAGAAGGAACCTATGTATGCTAGCTATGAACCTTCGGTCAAGTTGGGTCAACTACTTCCTTCGACTAAATAGACCAAGGTTCATAACAAGTTGGAATGACAGAACAATAAGATATTGATCGGGTTCGTCATCATTCCCCACACCATCCATTTTATGTGTGAGGCGGTAAATTCCAAATCCTATATGAAATTTGCTACTACTGTACACTAATCCAATATTTCACCATCTTGCACTTAAAATGAATGGTGAGGGAATGGATGATGGACCCGATCAATATCCCATGGTTCCGTCATCCCGAGCCATCGTGGTCCCTGGTATACTTAGTTAGAGGAGGTACCCAACCTGAAAGAAGGATCCTTGTCGGCAGCCATGGGTTGCATCGTCGAAGGGTACCTTGTAGACATGGGATGGATGTTTGTCTGAAGAGACAAATTTGAATCCACCTTACCTAATAGAGGGTTGTGTTCCCTATCAATCATATCCTATTGATTCATATTTCAAAGATTTGATGCCACCAAAGAACGTATTGGCTCTGGACATAACCGTAATTTGGTGGTGCCCTTTAGCGGCAAAACTATTCGGTTTAGAGGGTCCCAGGTCATAACTGTTTATCCTGTGGTGCCCTTTAGCGGCAAAACTGCTGATCAGAGGACACCTACCACGTCCTCTATCAGGAGATTATTTGAGAATGGACAATAGTGATATTTTCGTATAGGCATTGGTTATATGTGAGCTGAAATAAATTTCAATTTGTTCACCCAATAAACTGTTGCAGAGGGTGAATGAATGTTTGCTTTAAGTGATTGATGACTTAATTTTGAATATTAAATATTTGGATTTTGATTATTTTTAAATTTTCGTGGATATTTGGGTGGAGCGTTGAATGTTGGAATGCTGAGATTTGCATTCTACACAGCAATCATCAGGGAGTTTGGGATCATTTCCATTTGTGGATTGAACATTGTCAACTCCGTCGAGCTGTCTACAGAGGATCGGGATCCTCGTAAGCTTTATGCATTTGTTGGTGATTTTTTTTGTCATAGACTTTGAAGGCCTTAAATGAACATATTAAAATGAATATCTCAGTCGATACCACAATCATATAATTGTTTGGTTGTTCGAACCGTGTCGAATTCTATCTATTAATGTAAAAGGATCGAGCTCAAACTTGAGTTCATTTATTGGCCAGCACAGCATCCCTGGATGTCACATGTACTCATAACACGCTCGTCGGGGCCCATGCGGGTGTTCGGGGGCATTTTATATTTATTTATTGAACATTGCCGACTCTTATTTACCCACTTAGGAGGATTGAGTTCAAATTTATTCAGCATCCCTAGACGTCACGTGTATTCCTACGAAACGCTCGTCGGGGCTCATGCGGGTATAAAATTGCTTATGCCATTTTGTGTACCTATGTGCGTATATATTACAGTGCATGTGCGGGGGCATTTTAAAAGTTTTGACACTACTTAATTATGCGGATAACTGTCTATTGAATGTACGCGACGCATTATGTAGAAACCCGTAAACGCCTTCTGTCCGCTTGTATGAATGCTGCGAATCCGGTGGCGTGGCGTTGTACTGTGACCATTTGCCCGTTGCATACAAGTAGACTGTCGGGCATCACTTATCGCTTCCCGTAGAAGGATTATAGTACACTAACGAATCTCCTGCTTCTACTCATAGGCAATGTGTTGTATGCATAACACCTCCTCAAATCATGTTTGTAGGGAACTTGTGCCTTGCCAGATGTTTGATTGATGTCGATCGTCACTGCCTTTGTGTGAACTACTGTGCATATAATTAGTTCTTGATTTTTACTTGTAGATGAACTGTCGATTGATATTCACATTCATAACATGTTGCATTGCATACCTCTGCTCATATCACTTGTTGATATTTGCTTGAAATTGAACAACATATGCCTTTCGACTTTCATCACTTGAGCATTTGCACCTGCCTGCTTGCTTATGGATGTTACTCGTCATTGCATTTATGTTCTTGTAGTCATTACAATTACTTCAAATCACCCACTTGCATGGAATCTCATTACCACTTATGAGTGATTTGTATTTACAAGAATTTGACATATTGAATTGTAAGCGGACCATTTTTACCATAACTTCATTTCTTCCATTTAAATGACATGGCATTCTTTATATGTGATTGTTGGTCGTCATCATTATTTGCAAATATTTGCATTAGTTGCAACTAGGTCATTCATTACCTCAATGGGTTCTCATTTGTTTCAATAATAGACTTTTTTTAGTTCACCACAAGTCTCATATTCATCCCTTAGTGTTCATTTGCATGCTTTAGACCTTCACTTAGCATTATTGTTTATTGACATATGCATATGTATATTCATCTTGTTTGTTACATATGAATGAGATATAGGAACCTTCCTTGTCCGCTATGCAGGAGTTCGGCACTTGCATGAAGTGGGAAGAAGGGAGAGCCGAGAGTTTTTCTTGGAAGGAGGGAACGAGAGCCTCTCTCTCTTTTTATTAATGCAAAAAAGGTGCAATCGAGGCAAGCTGTATGCGTTCAGCTCTGAACGACGCCATTTGCAGAGGTATGGGTTGCTGATTTGAGCAGAGATTTGATATAGGTAATGATTTAAGCTTTGTTTTACATATATTTTTTGTCTGCTTTCTCTTGGCTGTAGAGTATAGGTAAACATATTAATAACTTTTTATTAAATTTAAGTAGTAAATTTTTATTAAATAATAAATAATAATTAGTATTTTTTTGCAAAAATTCTAATTATTAGACAAAATCATCTGTTTTATTAAATCAAAATAAATATAAAATAGAAAATTTTGTATCTACAAATTAGATTTTTTTTTTTTGTAAAAAGAATCCCATCTTTATTTAATAAAAAGCTACAAATATTCGCCTCTCTCTAACACAGTTTCTCTCTACCCAATCCAACCATTTCTCTCTTCCCCCATTCCGCCTTTTTTGCTCTCTAGCATCTATTACATTTCGTTAGGCATACCTGTTAGTGGACTACTATACATGGCGAATCTCTTGTACGTTTGCCGCAATTTACTTGAATATGTTTGCAGGGAACCTTGCACTTGCCCCATGTCTACCAACATCAATAACATATGGCTTAGTGTATTGTGTGCGATGCTAACTGACAGTTGAATTATATTCATCACTAACTTCTCCATATATATTAACTGGCAAGTCGCTACATTCATTGCATACTGGTTTCATATTCATAGGAGGCTACTGTAAGCATCTGCAAGTAGGTGTAGTCCTTTGATTATTTGTGAACAAGATTGAGGTAAGTATTTCATGCAGATTACTATCATTTACAAGTGAGTGTTTCATATCATTGCACTTTGATTTTTAATATTTGTAGGTGAATCATTGGCGGATGTTTCCATTTATCCTATATTGCACTTAGTATATTTGCTTGTGGTTTGTCGTTTGCAAATAAGTTGGTGTATCCATCTGTGCACTAATGTTGACTACCAAGTGAATTGCATTCATCGTATGCTTTCTCCATGCACATTGATTGGTGACCTTCTGCACTTGCTTGCATGTGTTTCAATGTTCATGGGAATTACTACATGTATTTGCATGAGAACTGACATCAATCATAGGAATATTGTTGCATTCACAATTTAACTACTATCACTGTTGGCAAATCTTAGGATTTATCGTATACAACATCATATATGTCTGCAGGATGCTTTCACCGTTTACAAGTGATTGTTGCTTATTGTAGCAGGATGATATTAATATCATCATCAAAAATCTATTTACCCTAACCTTTTGATGAACTGTGATTTTTGCACTACAAACCTCCCATTCTATTTACAGGCGAGGTGTTGTATGCATGACATATCTCCTACAAAGATTTGTAGGAGTTCGTGCATGCCTGCTGGTTCTTGGTTAATTCCTATAGGCTGACCAGCCAAACATTGCAAGTTACTTTAAATTTCATTCTTCATGGGCAAGTTATTGTATGCATCGAGAGCTCATTTACCACTTGTGTTGTACTTATTGCATGTCAAATCCCTCTGCTTGTAAGGGCAACTGCAAGTCTTGTATGAACAATATGAGTGGCACTTGTCTTCATTTACACTTTGATTTATTGAATATTCGAGTGATTCAAAGTCCATAGTTCATAATTTGTATGCATGGTAAAACTGTCATCATTGACACATGCTTGCAATTGTTCATGTGCTCCAGGTTACTCGTCACTCATGTGCAATAAAGGTTTATTCAAAATAGGTCTCATATTCACTTAGTTGATCAAAGTTATTGCTCAATTTTGGTATTTGCATTTCAATTATAATCTTGATGTCCAATTCATTGTCATTATTAATTGAGTTTTGTTCCCTATGGTCCTCTCAAGTTCAACTCCTTTGTATTCAAGTCCTCTGTTGTATGTTTGAGTTTGAATCAAGTTCAAGTTTGATCCTTTACAGTTCATTTAAGTTTAAGTAAAGCTTATTGTGATTTTGTATAGTTCAGGTCCTTTGAAAAATTCAGTAGCCTCCCGACATTTCCACCGTTTAGGGGAAATTCTAGGAGACTGGGCCTCCTGACACGCAAGAAAAAGCATGTACGGTAGGTGTCAGGAAACACCACGGCCTTATTTCTTCAATCCCACCATGCTACGAAATGGTGTATGGGAATTTAAGAATGCGCAATTGCTTTTCCCCGCTGGCATTGAGGCACGTACGGGTACTTAGAAGCGTCACCGCCACGCTACGAGAGCATGTACAGGGCCTACCCGCCTCGTCGTAGTCACCGCACTGGATTCCATTCCCACCATGCTAGAGAAAAACTTGTATGAGTGATTTTCTAGTGCGACGCGAACATCGAATGCAGGATTTTGAGTTTTAGAAATTATACCTTCGTGATGGGGGATGTAACGGCAGTTACGACGTAAATGCACACTGCAAATGCACAAAATCCCTCCTTTTGTTGAATTTCTCTTTTCTCTTCTTTCTCTTCTCCTTCTTTTTCTCTTTTTTTTAATCTCTCTTATTTTTTGTCTCTATTTCCCTTTTTCACACACACACATATATATAGCAAAAATAAATAAGACTGATTACATTAAATAACGACAATAACCAATAATAGTAATCAAACTTACCCTACGATTTTTTTGGTCGCGGGAAAGTAAGGGTATATGGGCTTTTTAGATTTTGATTTGGGGTTGTTGTTGGAGGGGAAATTATGCAGTGGGTTTGGACTGTTTGAATGGGATTTAGGCTGTTGTGGGTTTGTGAGAATGAGGGTTTAGCTTAAGTGGGCTGATTTGGATGTAATGAGCTGCTGATTGGGTTTTTGAGTGTAATAGGGTTGGTAGAGGAGAGATAGTGGTCTGTTTGGGTTTGATTTGTAAGGAAGAAGAAGCGGTTAGGGGTCCGGTGGGTTGAAGCCCTCTAAATCGGCACAGTAGAGCAAGTGGAGGCCTCGACTTGAGGAAGAGGGTTGAATCGGGAAGGAGGGAAGCTGGTAGGGCACGCGACAGAAGGTGTATGGGCTTACCGTTTGCTGGAGTCAGACGTCGGACTAGATCCGCACAGTGGAGAGTGGTCGAATGTGAGGAAAAGGTCGGCATGGATATGCAGCGTCGGCACAGTGGCCTGTGAATGGACTCGTGTGATCGAGGCTTGCTCGCAGACGGAGGCAACAGGCTCGATCAGCTTGCGGCTGCTGGTGTGGGGGTCAGCCGGAGGCAACAGGCTCGATCAGGTTGCGAGTCGGATTTCAGAGAGGTCGAGTGGCTTGAGGTTGTCGGGTTGAGGAGTTTACATGAATGGAAGCAGGTAGAGAAGAAAATCGGGAAGAAGAAGCATCAAGCATGGGAGTTTGATTGAGGCCGGATGGTTGTTGGGGCTTCGGATGGGTGTGATGTTCGTATATGGGAAGAGGCGACATCGTGCGTGGAAGAAAGGCGAAGACGAGACCGGCTCGCGCGTGGGAAAATAAGGCGAAGACGCGAAAGCGATTCGTTGTCGATTTAACAACGCGATCGTGCACACAGAAGATGGGACATACGCGACACTTCGGCGCCGTTTTGCAGGATAAGGGATGGGCTTCAGATTTCAGCAGGTATGTAATGATTTTATTTATTTATTTATTTATTTTAAATCTGTTGTTGAGGTCAACAGGATACAAGCAGAAACACCTCAAAACTTGAATTCTTCTGCCATTCAGTTCAAGTGAAGTTTTAAAGGTGTTCTGAGAAAGAACAATATTGTTCTTATAGATTTATTAAAAGCAATATACAAATTATGACGTGGATAAACGCTCATAACATAAACATTATCCAGTTTCTCAATAATACTCAACCACATAATGACATAGAACACGATTAAATTCAAAATAACTGCATTGAAAAACACATCAAGCATAATCACAAACTAAAGATGCTAATTTCCAAGTTAAAACTTTATCAATCTCACACAACATTTATGTATAGATATATAACAGTCAGTACCTATAGTTGAAGTCTTTTACAACAAAATACAGTGGTGGACCTACTCTCAGATAATGTGCAAGATCATCAAAGTAACCCTGCAGTAGTTTTAAACAAAATGTCACAACAAATACTTTGACAGTTTCAAAACAAACATGTTCAATCCAATAAATCACAAAAGTGTGATCATGAACCTGAAGATAAGAGTCTCTAGGAAGGACAATCTTTTGATCTAAACCAGGTTGAAGCCTTGTGCAGAGTGCCTATTAAGCACTTACATAAATATTTCAATTTTTAAGCATAAGTAATGAATATAAGGATGCAAGTGAAAAAAGATTGCAAGAAAATGCTTGAATTACTAATTTAAAAGGATTTCACTGGACTTTTGCACACACGAATTTCACTGGTGCAAACTTTCTAGTGTGTTCTCCTAAATGTGCCAAAATGGCAAAGCCATAAGATGGTGTATATGTTTAGGCCAGAGCAATTTTTTTGCAGAAGCCCAATAAACTCACTCTAATACCTTGATAAGCACTTATTCTAGACAGTTGATCCATGAATGTAAATTGTATTATCATATTGACACTTTTCCTTAATGTAACCGTACAAACTTAATTTTAAGCAACACAAATATATTGCATATATACAATACATCTCATTGCTAATGAGAGCACAAGTACAAAAATACTTGTCACAGTTCAAGATATCTTGTTATTGCTAAGTATGATGGTCCACATGATCCCTCATTACTTAATGTTCTCAAGTCAAAACTCTTTGCTATTATAACTTAACATCTAACTTCAATCAGAAAATACTTGTATATCTTTAGATTAACAAAACCACCATAACATTTAATCTAGGTTTGGGGAACAGATCGACAGTTTTGGTGCATGATAATGGCTACATATCTCACAAAATTTCTGTAGCTTCTCCTTTTATGGATGGACACACTTTCTATTTTGAAATGTCATATAAATCTTATGGCTTCCTCTTTGGCATATTTACATTTGAATTTATATTACCCTCCAAACCCAAAAATTAATTGTAAAATTACTAACGAACCAGTTTCTGTGCTATAACAGTGAAGAATGGTGAGCAAACCGTGTACCTAATTGCCTGATTGCTAAATGCAATGTTTGCCATATCAAAGTTTAAACAAAAGGAAAGATAAGAATCACGTATACGACATTGAAAACACAAACATGATACATTAAAGGCCAAATGGGTATAGTATAACGGCCAGAACCAACATCCCATTTGAGAGAGGAAAAACCAAACAAGATTGACCATAAATATTGCAATGGTTAACTTACAATACTCATAAAAGTAGCTGCAGTGAATGCAGCAATAACCATAATTTTAACTCCAGGAATGGCAAGCATGGGTGCATGGAAATCCTGCCAAATAAAAATACTAATGATGTGACACTGCTTAGTCTTTCATAAATCAGTTATAAAGTCTAGATGTGTTTAATTAAAAAAAATCAATAAATTCATAAAAAGTACTGAAGGTATAAAAAATAAAGTGATACCACGCACAAGGCTAATCCATTCAAATATCAAAGGTTGAGAACGCTCCAACAGATCAAAGATCGAAGAAACCGCAGATAAGAAAGCCTTAGCCAAACTCTCTAAAATTTAGTATTTTATTGTGTCAGTCAGACATGTTGGCTTATATAGTAGATCTAATCTGAGTTTATTTGTCTCCAGTCCTCACTGTCACAGATAGGGACATTTAAGAAAATATGGAGGAAAGGGATATGTTCCAATTTATTTAAATAGATTAATCACACTCAATACCACAATTTTCTGAAGCCAAATGGGATGTTTGTTGGTGCTTAAGCCAGCATAAATCCCTAAGCACGACCAAACAACCAAATTTAACATCTCATAAGGCATGCTAACCCAACTTTTTGCAGCTTAAGGCATAAACAGATGAGAAAATAAACTAGTTCTTTGTGGGATTAGGCACTTAGCTCATCATATCAGTCGTTTGAAATCTTTTTGTGCTCCTCACGTGTTTTGCTTGCTTTGTACCAGTTTGATGTAATTAGAAAATTTATGAAACTAATGTTGGACTATTATTGTAGAAACTTTGTAAGGTTATATGCTGATAATCATGTGTTTGACATTTTCAAGCAATTGTATATTGACCTCAATATGCGATCCACAAGCAGACTTGATCGAATGTGATGATGATTGTTGACGAATATTTTCGCATCGACTCGACCCCGATCGAGCCCGACAAAGCTCGATCGCGCTCGATCAACTCAATTGATCATCGTCGAGGTGAAATTAATCCGAATTAAGCCTCAATTTAATTAAATTAAATCAAATTTAATTAAATTAAAATTAAATCAAATCGAATTAAACCCCGTCGAGCGCCGTCGAGCCCAATTCGACGCAATTCGACACATTTCAGCATCGATTCGAGCTCAATTTCACAAAATTGACTCGATCGGACCCAAATCGATCCAAGTCGGGTTCGATTCGAAGTCTATTTCAGCCCCAATTGACTGATTTGGGTTCAATCAACTTCCCAAATCAGAAAATTGAAACCTAGGGCTGAGATTTTGTCTCATTTCTCACCCAAAATTTGGGTTCAATGTACTCAAGTACATTCCCCTCGTTTCAAGCAACGAGACAACCTCATAGGCTCATTTGGGCGGCGGCTCCCTTGTGCTGTCCGTCCGAAGCCAGAACAGAACAAAGCAGCGGGAGAAGCAGAGGGAGAGCATTCGGCTCCCCCTTTGTTGTTTTCCTTTCGTGCCCGTCCTGACCCGGAGAGCAGAGAACGAGAGGAAGAGTCCCGCCGAAGCCCCGTTCGCGCGCTGAAACCCCTATTCGTGCTCCCTCTCGCATGCGGAGCTCTCGTCCGACCCCGACGAGGCCTTCGACCGAACCTCCAGAGGGCATTCGGCTCCCCTGTTTCTTTTCGTGCAGCCCGTCCCGACCCAGCTAAAGAGAAAGCGGGAGACAGGCGATTTCGGCACAAGGTTCTCGCTCGACTCCCCCCCCCCCCGTGTGCGACACTTCGGGCTGAACCTCCAGGAGGTGTCAGCTCTCTCCCTGCTGCCCGCCGTCCTCTTCCTAGCGAGCCAAAGCCGCAGGTGTGCGGCGGAGCTTGGAGCGACTTTGGAGCTTGGAGCGAACCTTGGACAGCAACTTGGACAAAAAAATTGGAGCGCTAGGACAAACCGGGGAAGGTATACCTTTGAAACTTAGTGAAACCTAGGGTCCCCCCATGGCCAATTGTTATGTGGTTGACGCCTCCAAGCCCTAGGTCCTTAGAAACTTCAATTTTCGCTCTCCTAAAATCCTATATCCGATGTCCACTTGTTTAAATCATGAAAATTAAGTAAGTTTTCATGATTTGTTCTCATGTGAGGGCTAAAAAGATAGTGGCGTGGCGATGGGGCGTTGAACTTGTGTTCAACGTCCCTATTTTTTTGCATGCAAATAATATCCATGTCATGCTTAGTACTCTTACCTTTGACCAAACCTTAGGTTTAGTAGCTCGCCCAATGTCTAATGAAATGTAGAAGTGCGAGGTCTCTTGTCTAAGTGTGGCACGCGTTAACATACCCTAAAACTTGTATGTTTCAACTAGATTAGCACATGCATGTGATAGTTTTACACCGCCATGACATCCACTATCTCCTCTAAATTTATTAGACGTTCAAGCATATGTTTCAACCATTTTTTTTTGAGGTTAGGGTTTATTCATGAGCACTTTTAATTCATGTTACAAACTCTACAATTAATGAATTGATTGGAAAATATTATTGAACTCCAAATTTAGGAAGGCAAAGCGAAAAAGTCTTTTTTTACATGCTCTCATTTCTTAACGCTAAACTAAGCTTGCATGAGTTATTGCATATTTGAATATTCTCTATATGTCTATGGCTATGATCCTTGTACCTACAATTTGCAAAACCCTAAAAATGCCCACCAAACTTATGGATGCTTGCAAAGCAAAGATGGGGTGGTCTATGGCTTCAAGGAGCTTATAGATTGCACCCCATCATATATTGGAAGTTTGTTGGACATGTTTAGTATGGTTTGTAAGTTGATAGGTTAAGGGTTTTAACACATAACTTAGGCACTTGGTGAAGCTTTCGAAAAGACAATCGAAAGCCTTCACCCTTAGGCTCCCCTTAGACTCTAGAAAACTAATTCTTAGAGCCTATCCATAGAAATTTCAATGACATTCCATCCCATGGCTTTAGGTCCCTTAGATGATACCACTTGCTATCTTTCCAAGAGGAGCCGTAGGAGCAAGTCCACTCTATCGGACCTCTCAAATCATGCCAAAATTGATTTGGAGATCGTTTCATGAATCGGGAATTCTCGGGAATTCTCCAATCAAGTTTTCCCCTCCCCATGCATAATGGTTTGGAGCACCTCAAGGCTCCAAACACTTCGATGCATGAAACCTTTTGACTTAGGACCAAAATCCTAGGTTTGTGACACTTTGTTTGTTAATACAAGATCAATAAGCATTTGTCCATTACCCTTCATCTTGGATATTTTGGAGCCCTCTCAAGGCCTCAAAATAATCCATCAACTTAAACCAAAATTAGATTGCTAAAATGTAAAACCCAACATAAAATAGTTTGAGCACCTCTGAGTGTCCCTCAGACTCAAGTGCTCCTACTTCACCTTCCCTTGGACTTCACTCCAAAAATCTGATTCTAAGTTGATCAATTCCTCCTTGAAATTCCTAAAGGCCGAAAACCCTTTAATTAAGACTTTCATGGATTTTAAAATAAAGATCAAACTTTAGTCAATGTCTAAAATGACTTCAAAACAAGAAAACCACTAGTTTAATCAAAAGTTTTCTCAAGCCAAAATTTGAGATGTAATTAACCATAGGGGCTTGCCCCTATGGGACGTCTGTACCCCAAAAATAAATAAACCCCATTCGACCAAACATCGAGCGGGGGAATCTCTGTTAATAATTGTAAATTTTATAATTGAGTCCATAAGGAAATGATATTTTACTCTTCGGGGTAATATATCATGTTCTTATTCCGTACTCGATTATAAAATATGCAATCCGTTTGAGGATACAAAAATTCTCCAACAATGATCACCGAAGATAGGCACAATTTCATGAAAAGATCAACTTACGATGTTTCATCGTAGGAATGCTTATCAATCGCCCATTTCACAAAATGCACCATCTCAATGCATTTGAAATGGCGAAATGATCTGAAAAGTATAATTGGGATATTTATTATAATTCCTATATTATTATTGCATAATCAAGGCTATAGAATCTATGTTATAAGTAGTATAGCTATGAATATTTGCATTTTGGGCTACAACTATAGGCACCATATTAGGTCATATTTAATTATTGTAATTGCTCAAATTTAGAATCTTTGAGTCGGTTCAGTTAGGAAAATATTTGTCTCAAGATAAACTAACATTACCCTACTTTGTTTTTTATGGTTTTAAATTCTATAGGTTTTTTTAGATTTAACATGATCAGAAGTTGCAAATATTATGATATCTTAATTTCTAGCAAACTTTCATTGAGTAATTTAAGTATATTGTAGATATGCTCTTTCTACACTTATTGACATGATAATATTGAATTTTTACCGAGTGTTCCAATTATTATAGGCATATTTTCCCATATCTGAGTATGACAAATATTTTAAAAAAATAATAATTGATTATTGCTTTTGATCTAGACAAAACGATTGACATACATACTTGATGTGGTTCATTTATCATGACATGCATATTCAACATGGTCCAATTATTTCCACATGCATATTTATAACAATTTATCTGTTCAAACAATTTAATAATGTGAAAATAAATATATGGTACTATCTTATGATCACCTTTATATATATGCCATTTCCCCAACATGAGACATTGATATAATAAAATGAATCCTAAATAAAACGTTAAATATTGTGAAATGGGAGTGCTAGAAAAGATTACTACTAATGAGTTAGATTGGCGGAGATATGATATCTTGCGTACGAGGGTAGGCTGACGAACTTTACTTTAAGCATGGGATTGGTGGCGTAAAACCAATATATGACATGATGGAAGGTATAAGGGGACTTATGATTGGAGTGACAACTCATATATATGATGCCACATGTTGTTCCATATGATAAGATACCGTACTTAATTCACAAGATAGATATGGGGGATAACATCATGTGATATGATTCGCCAGCATTTTGATTTGGTAATATATATGTATAATATGCTATTTGATATGATATGATATATTATGACATAATATGATATAACATTGTATAGAGAAAATACTATATATGACATGATTACCAATCAGTTCGGTCTTTACAAAAATATGATGCAATATGATGATGCACAAGAATACATGCTATGATGAGACATGAATACTCTAAAGCTTGTCTTGCACATTATTTTATATACAGGATAATTTCATTTGTATATGTGATGAGACATGAAAACCTCTTTGCAATGTATGATATATATATATATATATATATATATCTTATAGCATACCAGATAATATGAGTTGACCACGATGACATATGACATAATTGCACTTATATTCATGATAATCATTCCCATTAATATTGCATGACCATTATAAATCATCTTATGAATCAGTATTATTCATGATCATTATTCCTACTAACATGATTGGATACCCTATTACACCAAAAAGCACATCATATGATATGATACGAATGACGATATACAACTAATCATAATAAAATGAGTTTGTTATTAAGACATATAATATCAAGCATCATTACCTATGATATATTAATGTTCACAAGCATATGATCTGAAAGTACCATATTAGAACACCTAACACATCATTCATATGATATGAATTCCCTTCATGCGTAATCATTGAATGGACTCTAATAAAGCATGATGCACTACAAGATATATGATATTACAATGATACTTTTAATCATGCTTCCATGGTATATAAAAAATCATAATTGTAAATGATTGCATTGTATATGATATATGTACATGAATAGCATAAAGATTTACTCATTTAGTCCCTATTCAGTATTCCTGATTCAATAATTTATAGCAGGCATATTATTTTATCTCCTTACATTGAATACAATTGTAGATTTCGTGTAACGTACTAAGTTGTTTGCTCACTTTAAGTGTTTACACATTTAAGGGAAGGGTAATGCCCCAATAGAGTGAGATCAGAATTGCAATTAGAGGTTTATTTTATGTTATATGTGAATTCTTTTGCAATCATGGTGAAATTATATTTTGATGAGTTCTTAGAGGACCATGATTATTGCATAAATTTTTTTGAAATAAATAAATCTGAGATGTACATATGTTTAGGTATTGAATGAAGTTTCTATTTTATTTCTGTATATTGATAATTTGGTGGCTATATTGTTTAAATCGATAAGATTATCGTTGAAAGGAATGCATTGAGAAAAGAAATATATAAGATTTCACAAAATAGAAATATAAGCAATCAGTTTCACCTCCATATAACGCACAAGAAATTCTGGTTTTCTTTGGAGAATAGCTGCAAGTTATTTTAAGAAAAAAATCATAAATTTTAAAAACATTTCAATAAATCAACAAGATAATAAAATAGGCACAATTCGAAAACTAGGCAATGAACTAGTAAGGAAATATTGCTATGCAAGAAGCTTGTATCAAACCTCTTTCAGATCCAACAGCTGGCGCAAGTTTAACACATGGAAAACAATCGATCCTATTATCATTAGTTCTCCAAATGTCAAATATGATAAGCGCAACAAAAGCGGTAACTTGCAAAATGAAGTTCAGAAAAACAGCCAATGCTGCAAGAAAAAGGGATTTATAGGTTCACTGAAGTTTATAACAGCCTAGGATTAGCAAAACTTCGAGAGAGAGTTTCACCAGCAAACATAGAGAAGATACGAACAGCAGGCATTGGAATAAAACTTCCAACAGCAAAGGCTAAAACTTCAGACAAACTAGCAAGGGTTATGGAAGGCCCAACTTCCACAAGTGCATTGCTTATTTTCCCTTCTAAGGATATATCAGTTGTTTGGCGCTTGACAGCATGCACAAGAATACACATATTATCCACTCCAACCTGCAGTGGATATGCAATAAAATACAGACACTTAAGAGATTGGCATGAAGAAGAGAGTAACAAACTTGAAAGCTAGCAAATCTGCAAAATGAATGAAGATTCATCGCCTAAAAGAAATTTTAGTTTTACTTCTGTACAACTCCAGCAAATAGTTGAATTATGGGCGCTCATAAGAAAAATATACTATGCTCAACAAGTTGAGCTTGAATACCATTTTGTTTTCATGGAGATACAAGGTTGAAAAGGAAGAAACTCAACCATAATTCTTAACATTATTCACGCAGATGAGTTTTTCCCAAGGTCCGCTCAACAGATAAGTTGAGAATGCATGTGGTGTTTCAAAATTAAACAAAATATGCAGAAGGGAGAAAAATCTGCTGCTTTTTCAAATGATGCTAACATTTGGTTTCAGTGAAGAAGTTGAAAAACACGTGTACTACTAATTTCTTAAGATGAATAGACTCAAAATATTTTGAAGTCATTCATTTCTTATCTATCAATAACGAGTGAAGAAGCTTTGCATAGACAAAGCAAGAAATGCTCGTATCATCGGGCATCATAGTGTATAAGCGTGTGTGTGGAGGAAGATCTATCTTTTGGGGTGGTCCGGAAAAAAACCACTAAGATGGCAGTGAACCGAAACATAAAATCTGTTTTGCTGCATAAAATATTATCATAACTTTAAATAGGCAGATTAATATGAGGGAAAAACATTTTTCCTTGGACCAAAGTGAACATAAACAACAATTTATGCAGTAATGTAATGGCAAAATCCTAGGCAAGCCCATTCTGAACAAAGATATTTAGTTGAATTACAAAGAGTAGTAATTGTGGAGATCAAGGCAGCACTATTTGGTTGAATTAAAACAAAAGGTATAACCCAATGCATGGAGGTCTTACCAATGCGGGCCTATAGAGCTATAAAGTTGATGTACTTAAGCTTACATCTAGATTTGTAAAGAGGTTGTGATGTGAAACCAGGAATTGTTTCTTAGAAGTTAATAGAGGTTTGTTAAAGTAATGATAATACAATTCAATGCTTCTCTAATTTAACGATTCAAAGAAGATCTTAGAAGTTAACAACGTCTAGGCAAGTAGCTCCAACTAAGTTTACAAGATTTATAAAATAACAACATCAATAACAAGTAATGAAAATGAATGGTCAACTAAAATCCGGCGGTTAACAAAGCGATCGTCTCACCTTGAGGCCACGCTCATGTTCCTACTTCTAGGTTCGTTGGGAGAAGAATAACCACACAAGTGACGAGACCACTCCGAGGGCGACGGTGCCGTAGATCCGTAGGGAAGGAGAGGAAGGTGCCGGATGTGGAGGTGGGGCGGGAGAGCGGCCTTTAATGATCCACGTGTAGATGGAAAAGTGGTCGTCGATGGAATCCACTAGTGTAGGTAGGATCCGATCCAAGTATTCTTCGACGGTGTCGTCAAAGTCAAAGCCGACGTCGAAGAACGGTGATCTGAGGATGTTAACCCTTCCGTGGTTGTCGTACTCAAACCCGAAGTTCCACTCGGGTTCCTCCATTGCATCCTTGAAGAAGAGAAAGGGTGGTCGCCACGGGATAATCTCCAATGGGGGGAGAGATGGGCGGCGGGTTGGAGAGGAGAGAGAGGGGGGGCCGGCGGTGGAGATGGGGAGGGAGAGGGAGATGTGTGTTATGCAATAAAACTGAAGTAAATTCAGTTTTGGGGGGAATTAGGAGAGGAGAGATTAGTGGTTTGAATTCCCAATTAAGTGCATTGAAAGTATTAATTGAGAATTCAAAATTTGAAAGCCAAGAGGGGGGGCCGGCGGCATCAATAGAGGAGC
>NW_021318974.1:0-9221 GCF_001605985.2 Dendrobium catenatum | reverse complement strand
TTCCTTAGCAGTCAAGAGGTGTAGCCCTTTGCTTTGTTTGGCTCGGGTAGGCTTGGCTTCCGTCTTGGGAGGTTTGGGTTGAGAGGGTATTAACTTAATCTTCTTTCCGTTATGTTCGAACACGCAGGTGTTCGTTCTCCCATAGATATGAACGTCATTGTCAAATAACCATGGGCGACCCAGGATAATTTGACCTACGTCCATGGCAAAACATCACACCAAATCTTCTCTTGATATCCCACGAACTCTATGGGAATGAGGCTTCAGTCCTTAATTTCTATGGTAGTCGAGTTGATCCAAGCAACCTTATACGGATTTGGGTGAGGGTTCATCTTAAGGTTGAGCTTGGAAACCATAGCTGAAGAGACTGCATTGATACAACTTCCACTATCGACAATAACCTTGCATCTCTTTTCTCCAATCTTAACAAAGGTATGAAAAATAGAAGTCCTATGCCAATCATCATTTAACTTAGGTTGAGATAAAGCGCATCTAACAACCTGAAGGGTAACGGGTTCTTCCTCCGTAAACGAGTCTTCCTCCTCATCAACATGGTGAATTAAATCAGTCTCAGGTTCGTTCTCCTCTTCGTCCACTTCTTCAATTATGGTGCCTTTGTAAGGACTAGAACATTGCAAAGCAATGTGTCCGTACCCATGACACCGATAGAACTTGGTTCCAGAATTGGGTTTGGAAGCGTCTCGCTCGAGGGCCTTACCTTTGAGGTCCGTGCGAGGTGGGGCCGAACTAACAGTGGGTCGGCTTGTAGTTGAACCCGAGGGTCGATTTTGGGGTTGTCCAGACGAGGTTCTATAGGGGTTTGAGCGGGAGTCAAAGTGTCTTGTTTGGGAATGAGTTTTAGAATCTTCAAGGTCAAGAACTAGGCTGCAGGATGCCTCTAACGAGTCTACTCCTCTAGCAAAAAGTTAAGTTCGCAGATCTTCCCTAAGGCCAGCTCTAAACATGGACAGGATTTAAGTTGGGGTAGCTGACTCCTCGCCATTGCAACGAATCAAGAAATCGTCGAAGGCAGAGATATAGTCTTTGACGGGCTTACTCCCTTGGGCCAATCTATTCCATTTATCAAGGAGCTTAGGATAGTACGAAGGAGGGAGATACTTTCTCTTAAGCTCTTGTTTCATCGTTCTCCAATCAGTGATAAGGTGTTCGCCTCGAGCCTCGCGCATATTTTCTAGATTGGTCCAATACAAGTTGGCTCGACCCGTGAGCTTCATCTCAGCAAATCTAACCTTCCTGGCCTCCGAGATGTTATACCACTTGAAGTAACTATCCATGGATTTAAGCCAATCCAAGAAAACTTGGGGGTCAAGGGTTCCATCATATGTTGGGGCATCAATTCTAATGTTTTTCAACAACTGAGCATCATTGTCTCTTCCAGAGTTTTCATCTCCTATGGGGTCAGGATGGGGCCTCGGGTTGTGGCGGTAATGGTCTCTAGGGTGGCCATGATCTGCTCTGTTTTCCTCGTCATAGGGTGAGTGAGGTCTTGAAGGTGTATAGATTGAGGGGTTCCCAATACGCTCTATTTTATCTAACAGATCACTGGTTAATCTTCTGAAATCTGCTAAGTCCGTCTGAGTGTTACGAATTTGCTGCGTGACAATTCCCAATTGGCCCAGAATGAGGTGTAGGGTAGCTTGGAGGTGCTGCGGATCCATGGGTGAAGGTTATGGGTTGATTGGAGAAGTGCTTGGGTGGTGGGCAGCACCTAAACACTACGGTAGGACGCTCCTAAGGCTTCAATACGCTGCAGGAAAACTAGGGACAGCAACCTAACACGATGGCGTAAGTTGTCAAAGTGTTGTGGGTTGGTAGTAATGTGTGAACAGCAATAAAACAAGGGTTAAGGGGCACCTAAAAGTCACTAAACAGTGCAGGAAAAGTACTGGACAGCAAGGTTTTCTATGGTGGAAAGTGACCTAGGTGATTGGGTAGGTGGTAAGAGGCAAATACAACACTTAGGTGAAGTAAATAATAATAATTACAATGAAAATAGTATGCAGAAAATTATTGGGCAGCAAAGTAAACAGTGAATAACAATACCTAGAAGATGTTATGCATGTATTTGACTAATGGCAATGTAAACTAGAATCCTAGGATGCATCTAGCACAAACAAAGCATGCTAGCCATGCTCTGATACCAAATGATGTGAAACCAGGAATTGTTTCTTAGAAGTTAATAGAGGTTTGTTAAAGTAATGATAATACAATTCAATGCTTCTCTAATTTAACGAATCAAAGAAGATCTTAGAAGTTAACAACGTCTAGGCAAGTAGCTCCAACTAAGTTTACAAGATTTATAAAATAACAACATCAATAACAAGTAATGAAAATGAATGGTCAACTAGAATCCGGCGGTTAACAAAGCGATCGTCTCACCTTGAGGCCACGCTCATGTTCCTACTTCTAGGTTCGTTGGGAGAAGAATAACCACACAAGTGAAAGGACCACTCCGAGGGCGACGGTGCCGTAGATCCGTAGGGAAGGAGAGGAAGGCGCCGGATGTGGATGTGGTGCGGGAGAGCGGCCTTTAATGATCCACGTGTAGACGGAAAAGTGGTCGTCGATGGAATCCACTAGTGTAGGTAGGATCTGATCCAAGTATTCTTCGATGGTGTCGTCAAAGTCAAAGCCGACGTCGAAGAACGGTGATCTAAGGATGTTAACCCTTCCGTGGTTGTCGTACTCAAACCCGAAGTTCCACTCGGGTTCCTCCATGCATCCTTGAAGAAGAGAAAGGGTGGTCTCCACGGGATAATCTCCAATGGGTGGGAGAGATGGGCGGCGGGTTGGAGAGGAGCATACATCCAATTTCATTTGGGATGAAATTGAGTTCAAAATTTCAAATCTTTCCTAAATTGGAATTTCCCAATTTGGAAAGAAATTGAATTCTAAAATTCAATTTCATGAAAGGTGTTGGGGCGGCATAGGGAGGGGACGTGGGGAGGAAAGGTGGCCAGCGGCGAGGTGGTCGGCCGTGGTGGGGAGGGTGGCCGGCGGCGGGAAACCCAAGGAGGGGGGGCGGCGGCTAGGGTGGGATGAGGGGAAGGGAAATTTTGTGGAGCTTTCTTGTGAGAATGAGAGGGTGATTAAAAGAAAAGAAAACAAATTAGAGAACTCACTAAGAGATCTCACTAGAAGAACTCACCAAGAGATCTTTCATGCACTCACAAAGAGAACAAAGGAAGAAATTTTTCATTCATTAAGCAATAGTCTCAAATACAATGATAAAGCCCTTATATAGGCTAACTGAAAATAAAATACATAAAGACAACAACGCCCTTGGGCCACAATAAGCACTAATTCCCTCATAGGGGTACAAAAGGAAAACATGAACTAGAAATGACATGAATAAAACATCAAAAATAAAGACTTTGAATCATGGCCGTCGATCGGCGTCTCCGGCGATGGTACACGTGTCGAAATCTGATGTCCCCATCAGGTTGTTTTCATGACTACAACTCATTCTTCTAGATCACAATGGAGCAATCTAATACCCATTATAGACTAGAATAATTTCAAATCTCATTTGCAAATCAACAACAACAACATCAGGCCTTTGTCCCACTACGTGGGGTCGGCTACATGAATCCTTTTTCTCCATTGTGTTATGTTAAAAGTCAAATTCTCATTTGCAAAGCACAGAAGAAAAAAATGGAAAAACAATTAGCCTTGCAGTTGTCGCATCAAAGGTCACAGTTTTTAATCTGGAAACAGGTTTTCTACAATGCAGGATAAAGGTTGCATGGAAATTCTTTATAAAACAAATAAATACAATTATTTTCATATAACAGAACCACAGATATTCAAGAAATCTAGATTATGAATATAAAAGTACATTTTAAAGCATAATTTATCAATAAAGTTCAAACTTACGGCTAACACAAGAAATGGAATGACTTCCATTATTATTAAAGTAGACTTCACTCCAATAGCACTATAGAATCCAATTGATCCAAGAACTGAGAGTATAACAACAAAAACTCCTGACAGACCAAGCAATACCTGAAACAATGTTAATTCAATAAAATCCCTAATAAGGATTGAATTTTGAAATTGAAATACTACATTAAAAGACTACGCTAATGCACACTATGTAAAAGATGCACTATTATTTGTTATCATAATGGACAATATAACCAGTCCAAAGTTAACTGACAAATTAAATATACAAAAAAGGTAAAATGTGTAAAGAGTCATATTAGAAGTATTGGTCTTTATTAACATAAGGTAGCAAACTGCTGAAAAGTTACATAACTGTTTTCCATATTAATGAATTAGTCTGTTAATTTTCAGTTTTAGTTGTATTTGTAATGGCAGGCTGGATTGGTTCAGAAACTGTATTTTCCTAATTGAAGAAGCAAACGAGCCAAGTAGATTGACTTAATCATGTACACAATAATTAGATTGTGCACAAGGATGATTAATAATTTAACAGAACATTAAAATTGGAGATTTGACTTCAAAAAATACGTGAGGTAGGTGATCATATTTTTATTTAAAGGAATTATATTTTTTATTTTGATTCATTACACTTGCATGCATGACATATTTTTATGTATACTTGCTAATCTTAGTTTCGCTGCTTTACATTAAAATGAAGAATCAAATGACCTTAATTAGAATATAATATACATTAAATGTGGTAACATCATATTAAAATTCAAAATGCCAATTTAAGTAGGAAAAATAAAATATGATATTGAAAGGAATGTACTAAAAGGAAAACGTAAAACAAGAATTCAAACTCATATGATACTGGCTAGAGAAATGATATACCCATGCACTAAAAAAAGAAAATTTTAGAAATATAGTTGACCCCTATACATCAGACCACGCCAGAAAGGACTCAAACTTGTAAATAAAGCAATATGTTCATTGATGAAACACGTCACTTAAGGGGTCAAATGACAAACGGATGATATCTTTGTGATCAGGACCACTGAATTCTGCTAGGTCGGGGCCCCTCGTAATTGAATCGAATGAGATTGGTCAAAAGAGACGACCGACATCTGAAATTAAAGCGCGAGGCTGATCAAAAGATGCCAGATCAACAAAAGGACTTCGTCATTGTGTTCAGAATATTGCAAATACTAAAAAACTGTATTTTATTTGTTCAATTTAGATCATCCTAATGAGTGACATGAATTTTTAGACAACGCGTATTTCGAGGAAATCAGGCCTCGACGTCGCTTAGATGATGTTCGATCATGAAACGGACTATGTCATTGCATTCGGAACGTCCTCGACATTCAAAATATACATCTTGTGTGAATAATTGGGATCAATCGTAATGGTGACATGGATCCCCAGTTGATGCAAATATGATATAAAAGCCTGCGTTACGACGGAAACAAGGCCTCGAAGATGCTCGGGCGACGTCCGATCGACAAGAGGACAGAGACATTGCGTCCGGAACGTCGTTAACATTCAGAAAATATATTTTATTTGATAAATTTAGATCATCTGAGATGGTGGTGGATTTTTAGGTGATGCAAATATGATATTAAGGCCTGCGTTGCGACGGAAATGAAGCCTCGACGATACTTGAATGACGTCCAATTGACAAACGGACAGCGCCATTGCGTCCGGAACATCATCGACATTCAGAGTCTACATTTTATTTAATCAAATTGGATCGTTTGATGTGGTGTCGCAAATTTTAAAGGCAATACAAATATAATGTAAAGGCACGTGTTACGAGGGAAATTAGTCTCGTCGGTGACGAAATGACGTCTGATCGCAAAACGGACAGTGCCATTATGTCCGGAACGTCGTCAACATTAAGAAAATATTTTTTTTTATCAATTTGGATTGTTCGAGGTGGTGGCACAAATTCCGAGATGATTCAAATACGACAATACACATTTCGATAAAGATCAGGCCTCGACGATGTTTGGACGATGTCCGATCGTGAAACGGACTGCGCCATTGGATCCAGAACACCGCCAATACTATGAATGCGTTGCCAATTTGTTTGAATAAGGTTTTGCGCCCAAATCTAGACAACGAGCATTGCGAGGGAATTAAACCTCGTCGCCACCCAAACCATGTCCGATCGCAAAACGGACTATGTTGTTGCGACCGGGACATCGTCAATACCCTAAAATGAACTATCCATTTATTTGATTTTCATCTTCGACGAATTCGACATGCAAATTAAGACATTTCTTTTTGAATTCAGCACACATTATAATTTCAAATTAATAATAATATATTAGCACTAATGCTAATATTAATTTAAAAGAAATAGAATCATAACAAAATTCAAAGAAAAAGTTTCATATCTCATTTAATGCAAACCTTAGACCTCAGATATCCTGCTCTGAGATCTCCGATCAATTCCCATAAATCCTGCTGAATCCCGTAATTCCCGCTGATGTAAAACCTTAGGCAGACGTTTCCTCGTCTGAATACAACAACTCTTCGTTAAAAGGAATAGAGATGAGGACTTTGAGTTCTCTGTTACATTGGCATACAAGAAATCACCCAGCTCCTCCCTTGTCCGTCTTTGCCTCCTCACGCCCAGGCTGAAGACCACAGCTCCAAATCCACCTCACATTACCAACCGACCTTCTTCCCTCAGCCAAACACCAAGCCATTTCAGCCATTCGAGTTTAAAGACCAGCAGCCCTCTCACTATAGAGCTCCTTCCACGTGACTCCTCCCCACCTCCCGATCTTGCTCAACCTTGTCCGTCCCAGTTTGCTGCTAAAACAAAATTGCTGCACTAATCTTCTGATCCCACTCCAACGACTGAGAGCTAGATCTGCACCCTTCACTTGCCTCTTCTTCTAAGACTAGCAGCCTTCCCACCTTACCCGAGAGCTCCACTAGCAGCTAAGACAAGTTCCTTTAAAATAGCCGAGTAATCCTTAGCTCCTTTTACGTGAAACTTGTTTTGAGATTCCTGTACTTCTCTTGTGCTAACTTGTCTTCATTCAAAAAAAAGGAAAGAGGTAAAAAAAAAAAGAGAGAAGTCTTGTGCCTCTGCCCACCAAAAAAAAGGCAGCTTTTGTGAGTGTTTACTTTATTATTTCTGATGTTGCAAGGTGCTTATTGATTCTTGTGCAAACTAAGAAATCTTATAGCTCTCTATAACTATTTTCTTGTTATTGTACATTAATGGGTTGCATTATTTCGTTGAATACATTGCTAGTGTCTAGAATCTGCCATGTCCACTTAAACCTAAGAGCCCATCATCTATTTGATATTGCTTTTTCCTGATCACTCCATTCTTCATGGCCCAACTTCCATTAATTTTATTTAAGGCCCATTTACATTCTCTTACACTTAGATGAAATAATCAAGAGAAGCACTACATTTCAAGTCCAAAACAGTCCACTAAGAGCCTATTTCCTTGTTTAAAAAAATCTGTAATAGCAAAGCCATCTTTCCTTCATAAAATCCAAAAGAAAGTTTCATTTCTTATTAGTATTTGCTGTTATTAATATAGTTAACATTCTTATTGCTGATTATTACTACTAAATAATATATTAAAATTATTATATGTAATATATATATATATATATATATATATATATATATATATATATATATATAATATATATATATATATATATATATATTATAATATATATATATATATTGTTTAAAAAAAAAGAAAAAAAAAAAGAAAAAAGAAGAAAAAAAAAGAAAGAGAAAAAGAAGGAAAATTTGTTTATTTTGTGCATCTCGACGACTCCACCAACCCCGCGAAGTACGAATTTTCTAAACTCAGATTCTCTCCTCGGAGTGGCGGCGGACCGGAAAACCGCCCCAGCACGCCTTTGGTGCGCGTGGTGGATGGGACCCCGGTGCGGCGCCTTACGACGAGGCGGGTAATCACCTAAAACCCTACTTCAATGTTCGTGGCGAACCGGAAACCCGCCCAAGCACGCCTTTGTGCGCGTGGTGGGATGGGACCCGGGTGCGGCACCTACGACGAGGCGGAATCGCTCATAAGTACCCCCAGCCGGGGAAATCAAACTGCTTTTTCAAAAATGCTTTTTAAAAAAAAACTCCAAAGCACCCTTTGTGCGCGTGTGAGGAGAAAAAAAATAAATACAACCGCCGCGTGTCTCACAAACACCAACCGTGCCACCTTTGGTGGCTGGCGGTAGGCGGCTCTTGGGTTTTCCCCTAAACGGGGGAACGCCGGGAGGCTGCCCGAAATTTTGTCTGAAAAAACAAGGACTGGACAAATACAAGGGACTTTATTGACTTGATATGAATAAATCAAATAGACTAAGTGCAAACTTTGAAGATAAAGATTGATTCAAATTTAATTTGGAACAACAAAGACTTGACTTAATTGCAACATGAACTACAAAAGATGCGAGCTTGATTAAACCTACCCATAACTCATGAAAATTTGAATCAAATGAAATAAATGCAGAACTCAGATTCAAGTGAACTAAATGTATTGGACATGACTCAGCTGAACATGAACTTGAACTTAACTCAAGCTTGAACTTACTTGGACAACCGGGGACTCAAAGAAGGAAGAGGCTCATTTTGAGCCTGAACTTTATTTGAACTTTGACTTGAATTTTTTGTACTTGAACTTGATCCCAAGTTGGGTGACAACTACTTACAATCCATTTTGCAAGCATAATTTGACTTCTAAATAACAAAGATCATGTGGAATATGGCTTAATCATAAAGCTATAGTGTGAGAGAATCCTTTGGATCATGATAATCCATTTGCAAAGGTGGACATGATACATTCCTAAACAAATATCAAATGGAGATGTAATGACGTGCCGAAAATAAATGATACAAAGTTTTCATTCAATATTAAGAGGTCACCATACCAATTGAGACACAAGCATTAGTGAGCAAACAAAAGACTTGTTAAATATAACGAAACGATAAAGTGCATCGTTATGAGCAAAGCAACGGGCATGTCAATAGCAACTACAAATAATGATCGATGTTGAATGAGTTCTCTATATCTCATTCAAAAGCAACAAACACAATAATATTTGTGTGGTAAATAGCAACTCAATGTCAAGTGAAATACATTGGTCCTCTCAAATAAAAGTGACTAATATGCAATAGATATAAGTATGTACGAACTCCTACAAGTCACTACAAGAAGATCTGCAACACATATAATCTCTCTACGAAGACAAATATATGTGTCAAATGCCAATTTGGGTAGATGCAGAAAGACTACAGTAAAGCAGTATCCGGTA
>NW_021318973.1:11059-13966 GCF_001605985.2 Dendrobium catenatum | reverse complement strand
ACCTTAGGAAAATCATAGTTCACTATCCTAAGCTTGGAGGGGAATAAAATAAGTGAATATAAAATCCCTATCTTAAGCATAATTAAAACACCAAAGCTTAAATCTTTAATCCCATTAAAAAGGTTATTAGAGCAATTTGAAATCAAGGGCCAAACCATGACCCTTGATCTTAAATTAGCTAAATTGTGCCTTTAAATAATCAAAACAGAGTGTATAAAATTTGGACATGTCATAAACATGCCCAAATTCAATCCCCCAAAGTCTCAAGTTATAGGGAGTTCAATCCTAAGAGAAATACCTAAAATAGCCCTAGGATAATTATTGAAATTGACTAAGTTGCATACAACACCATAACCTGAGATCATAGGGCTTTGATTAGACTCCTCAAGACCTTTCCAATGAGCATAAGATCACCTAAATCAGCCAAATTTGTGTGGAGATATTAATTTTCAAAGTTTCCCATAATTCCTAAAATTTTTAAACCTGGAATTACACAATCAGCAGTGTTTCTACACTTGAGTGCACTCTAATTGGTCAACAAATCATTGACACTAACTGTGTAACCGTAGGGTTTATCTCAGCCATCAGATTATCCATCAGACATAAAAAATTGTGGGATTAAATACGAGTCATTGATCTAGATTAATGGTCATGATTATGTCTTCAACCTCTCATTATTTCCTGAAGCTGTTGAGCTTCTCTGGGGTGATTCGAGTGATCCCTCCAGCAAATTTTGCACCAAACATTATGTGAAGGATCAAGGCACCATAAACCATTAATACAATGGTCAGATTCTGACGAGTTGAAGGTTTGTTTCACACTTCATGACTGACACTACCTAGCTAGGAGCTCGAGAAGATGATCTCACCTCGTAGAAATCCCCAACGAATTTAATTTTTTATCGAGAAGTTTAAGGGGATGAAGACAAAGACTTTCCCTTTAGACATCCCAGTCGAACGATCACCAGAGATAGGAGTTTGAGCGGAGGGTGGAGAGTTCTCGCCGGAGTTCACTTCAGATGATATATAGCTGGTGATGGCTAGGAAGCTGAGGAACACTATGGGGTTCCTCAGAGAGCTATACATAGGGTTTTCAAAATTATGGGAGTGAATGGGGAGGTTTGAGTGGAAGTGCTTTGTTCAAATGTTACATGTAGCCTTGGATGACTTTAATGGCACTAGTGGACAGCTGGATGGATTTGATATTGAAGAGGACATCTTCCCAGAGCCTCGATCATGAACTTAAGTCTAGCAAAGCTTAGAGATAAAAGTCTTTAGCAGAGCATGAGGATGGGGTGGGGGACCACTAGGACTATTATTTCATTTGTTTCGGCCGCCGCCGGCTAGGGGTTGGGTCAAGTTGAGGTGGAAAGATGTATGGAGGTTCAATGAGCTCAATTAAAGGGTCAATTGGGTATGGGGAAGCTTGGATCAATGGGAAGGCTCGGGTTGACCTAAACATGTACGATTTTGATCAACTTGGGTGCAACCTAGGTCAAGCTAGGTGGTGATATTGATGGGGCAGATGCATTGGGTCACGGGCACCCAATGGAAGTGTCAATTAGGTATTTTATTGTTTGTGGTGGAATTTGGCTCAGGTCAAAGTGGTTTTGACCACTTTTGGCTAGCCTACAGGTTGACCTAGGTCAACCTAAGGGTTGGGATGGTTAGGGTAGGTATGTTGGACCTAGCGCCACCTAATGGTGGTGTTGGTTTGGCTTGGTGTGTCTTAGGTTGAGAAATGAATCAATCCATAGTGGTTTTGAACACTTTAGGTTAACCTAATTCCCAACCCAAGTTGACCCAAGGGCTTGGTCAACTAGGGTAGGTGTATTAGGTCAAGGGGGATCGAATGCCACCATTAGTTTGTTCCAATTGGGCTTAGAGTAAAATTTGGATCAAGGGAGACCTCTCTTTGGGTACTTGGGTCAAGCCAAATAGCTAACCCAAGTGGGCCCATGTTTTGGGATCTCAAGGGGGCTTCCCTAGAGACCTAATGGGTCGCCCCATGGGTTTGGATAGGCTTGGCAAGGCCTTGGTCAAAGGGTTTGAATAGGTAGAAGTGTATGGGAAGTTTGGTCAAACTTGGTTGACTTGATTAACCAAGTTGAGCTAGGGTCAAGGGTTGGGTCCATTAAGTTCAAATTGATCATATGAACTCAATGGAAGTGATTCCAAGTCAAGGGGAGCTCATTTGGTTGTAAATGGGTGTTTAACCCCTTAAGGGGCACTTTGGCCAACCATTGTTGGCTTCGTCAACCAGGTCAAATCATAGGGTGGGTTTGGGTCCAATGTGTTCCTAATGATATTTAAGATCCATTGAGATAGGTTTTGAAGGTTTATAAGGTTGAACTATGTTGATTTTTGGGGGAAAGACTAAAAATATCCTTAAATGGCATTTTGGTCATTTTGACCCCTAGTCAATCCTGGGTCAAATTGGGTCCAGCAAAGTGTAGGTTACTGCTAAAAAAATTATGACAAGGGCCATGGGTAAGGTTTAGAAAGAGTACCAAGGTCAAATTCCACTGAATGACAAGTCCATTGTCATAGGTTGTAAATATTTGAAGGTTTTGCAGCCTTTGTAAATCAATTCAGTTTCTAGGGGTAGAGACCTCATAATGAGCTCAAATTTGGTGGGTTGACTTTGGAGACATATCTAAATAATATTAAATTGATAGATCTTAAATCAGAGGTCATTTGATTGTGTTTCAAGGTGATAGAAAAATCGCCCATAAAGGGTTTCAGGGCATGGCATGGGTCATTAACCTTGGAATTTGGTTTGGAATCTTGAGTTTGAATTGTATTTTGAACTTGAATGGTTGAGTTTGAATTATCCACATCAATGATAGTCAAATGAATGATTGAAATTGATTGTATATGATTTGAAGGTTGATTGAAAGTTGGTTGA
>NW_021318973.1:0-10959 GCF_001605985.2 Dendrobium catenatum | reverse complement strand
TCTTTGGTGATCGCCGGCGTTTTCTCGATCTCAAATTTTTGCAGCCTTCAGTGCCGACTGCTGTGCTCGGCACGGACCAAAAGTTAGAAGCCGGACGGCCGCTGTTGGATCACCAGGAAATACTGCTATGTGAGAGTGGGAGGCTGAAGTGAGAAGGGCAAAATTGTACATTAATTTATATCAATAATGTAGTATAAATAATAATAAGGAGATTCACATATTTAATAATTACAATTCAGGGACTGTTTGAAGAAAAAATATTATATGCGGTGTTCGAATGCGTATATAGGTCAATTCGGAAGCACAACGTTATTCAATGCATAGTGTTTTAAGTGAAGTGACGCGTCCGAATTGACCACCGGACGCGTTCAAATACTGCACAAAATAATTTCTCTTGTTTAAGACATTTTTTTACTCTTTTATTTTTTAGATATTAATATAATTCTGTGTGACTATGATTTTTTTTGCTATATTATCATTCTTTTCAACGTATTCACGGCGGTAGAGAAATTTATAGTTTAACATCTTAGCATTGTACGAAGATCCAGCACACAATTAGATAAGTGAGAGAGTGTAGCATTCATAAGAGACACTAGAGTTTTTTACGTGGAAATCCCCATAAAAAAGGGGGAAAACCACGGGGCCTGGCCCAGTTTGAATGAATCCACTAGTATTTGCAGTCGATTACAAATGAGGCCCTTCCTTGGGAGAAGGCCTTGGCTTGATGGTACAAATGTACATCATATAAAGCGCATTACATAGTGGGAGTTACAATAATATACATGTTTGTTTGGTTGGAAAGGTCGTAGTTGGCACGAGATGGGGGTCCGAAAGACCGTAATTGATAGGAGATTGGGGTCAGAAAAATCATTGTCTGGCGATGTAGGTCGGAAGGATCGTAGTAGGCGACAGAGGTCGTGAGGACCGTAGTCGGCAGGAGATCGGGGTCTGAAAGACCGTTGTCTGGTGATGGAAGTCGAAAGGATCGTAGTAGGCGACGGAGATCGGGAGGACTGTAGTCAGCAAGAGATAGGAGTCTGGAAGATCGTAGTTGGCAGGAGACCGGGGTCTGAAAGACCGTTGTCTGGTGATGGAGGTCGGAGTGACCATAGTAGGCGACGAAGGTCGAGAGGACCATAGTTGGCAGGAGATAGGAGTCTGGAAGATCATAGTTGGCAGGAGACCATGGTCTGAAAGATCGTTGTCTGGTGATGGAGGTCGGAGTGACCACAGTATGCGATGGAGGTCGGGAGGACCATAGTCGGCAGGAGATAGGAGTCTGAAAGACCGTTGTCTGGTGATGGAGGTCGGAGTGACCATGGTAGGCGACGGAGGTCGGGAGGACCGTAGTCAGCAGAAGATATGAGTCTGGAAGACCGTAGTAAAAGGATGGTGCTTTGGTAGAACTTCGGGCGTCAGGTGATGGCCCGGTAGAGCTCGGGCCTCAAGTGACAGTCCGATAGAAGTCCGAGCTTCAGGTAGTGGCCTGTTGGAGCATAGAGTCTCAAGTGGTGGTACGTGGTGGTTACGACGGAGTCCGGCCTCATGTAGTGGCTAGTGAAGTCCGGGCCTCAGATTGGTGGTCTGGCAGAAGTCCGGGCCTCAGGTGATGTCTGGCGGAGCAACGGTGTCAGGCGGTGGTCCGGTGGAGGCGAGGGCCTTAAGTGGTGGTTTGGCGGAGCAAGGGAGTCATGAGGTGGTCCGGCGGATGTAAGGGCCTCAAGTGGTGGTTTGGGCGGAGCAACGGCGCGGTGCGGTGGTCTGGTGGAGGTGAGAGACTCAGTGGTGGTTCGATGGAGCAACGGCGTCATGCGGTGGTCCGGCGCAAGTTGAGGGCCTTAGTTTGTGGTTCGGCGAGAGCAAACGACGTCAGGAAGGTAGTCCAACGGAGGTGAGGGCCTCAAGTGGTGGTTTCGGAGGAGCAACGGCGTCAGGCGATGTGTTCGGAGGAGCAACGGCGTCAGGCGATGGTCCGGTGGAGGTGAGGGGCCTCAGTGGTGTTCCGGCGGAGCACGGCGTTAGGCGGTGGTCCTAGTGGAGCCACAGAGGCTTCAGGTGGTGGTCCGGTGGAGCGACAACGTTGGGCAGGTGGTCCGGTGAGCACAGGGGTCAGTTTGGTGGTTCCAGCGGTGGTCGAGGAGGCAAGGATAGCCAATAGGCGATTCGTTCGATCTCTCTCCTTTTTTCCTTAGGCTCAGGGGCTCTTATTTCAAGAGAGAGAGGGAGTCTTATTTATAGGATTTTTGGAATGGCATGGCACGTAAATAGATGGTGGATCAAGGGCAGTTGGGAGTGGTTGAATGGACGGCCGACTCTTGAATCCCTTGATGCAATGACCTTCGATGAACATTTGTAAGACCTTAATGATGTCCTAAAATTTCGCAATACTTGGGCTCGTTGATTCGTCTCATCAAGCTGCTTGATTTGAGTATAAAGCTTGTTATGTTTGAAACCGTTTTTTTGGTATCCAATTTATGGGTTTTTGAACCTTCCAATAGCGCTTTCAGGTCCTTTGATTTGGACCCATTTTTGGGCTTCGGATTGAGTCGAATTTGGTGTCGTTGAGTTTGTATTTTCGAGAACTCTCAGTTCAACTGTAATTTCATTGAAATCGAAAGTTTGGATGGTCTCCGAATTAATTTTTGAAGTTTTCCAACTTGATTTTGTATCGAGATTTTCGTGCCCGATCAGATAATTTTTTGAGGAACATATCAAGGAATAGTTAAGTTTCTCTCCCTATAATAACTTCAAAATTAACTTTATAAAGTACTAAATTATCCAAATAAACTGCTCAATTATTAATATATTTAACACTTAAATTTATTATCTATAACAAATGAAAAGGTGGCAACGTAATATCATTAGGCTAGGAATTACCCTGATAGGATGAGAAAGTTGTGACGAGATCAATGGCAACATTGGGGTTCAGAAAACATTTAATGGGGAAGGTTCGCAATGGGGCAAGGAAAGCCAGTGGAATGAGGAAGTTTTGTGATGGGTAATCTCTTGGGAAGGGCAATTATTGCCATCCGGTCACCGGAGACGGCGCAGAATAGGTTCGGACATTCCAATAAAAATTATGCCAATTGTCAACATAAGCTTTTGACTTTGGCGCTTTAGGGTGTGCTTTTAACCTGGCGCTTTGGACTACGCTTTACTGTTTTGTTAAAAAAAAAATATATTTAAGTATATATAGTTTTTGAAATATATTAAATTTTCTTTGGAATGTTAAATTTGGAAATTTTTGAAATTGAACACTCTATTATGAACAATATAATCGCCTCGAAAAGACGAATATAATCGTTCCTAATGGGATTTTCGAAATTTTCAAAAGTTTTTAAAATTCATCCCAATTACTATAAATCAAGTTCAAGAAGAGATAACATTGTGCCTAAAGGATCATAATGATATTTAACTATAGTGATTGGGAATAGAGGATCATTAATATCGTAGTTAGAAAATGATAATAGAACGACATAAATTCTTTCCCGGGGAAAGAGAATATCGCTTATTATTAATCATGTTTGGCAAACCGATGAATAATGATCGTAAAATTTAAGTTTTCTCTAAAGATAATTAATTGAGGTTTTGAAAAGTTTATTTTGAAAAATTTAGATCTGGCGTTTTCTTAAATCTCGCTAACGAGCGCAGCCCTCGTAGTTATTACAATCGTAGAAAATCAGAATTTTTTTCTAACGAAAACTCTCGATTAAAAATAGCGGTGTAAATTTATTTAAGAATTTCAAGGCTTGATATCAAAGGAGATTAAAATGGTAGGAATTTTCAATGGGATTGATCAAGTCTGAACACCTTTATTTTTAGAGTCAAAGGAAGAGGAGTAGGGAGTTTGGTTTGAGATTCGAATCACTTCAGCAAACACTCCAGCCTATCCTAAATGTTGGGCTTTAAATTGATTGAAAGTGATTTTAATGTTAGTGATCAATTTTTATTAGACTTTGGGATTTTCGATTCCCGGAGGTTTGAGCGTCTTATAGCCAGAGCTTGCCTCAATAAACCTAAGACTAAATTGGGGTCTCTTAAAAAAGTGACCCGAACCTAGCTAGTGCAATGGGCATATTCTGGACTTACCCCGGCCTGGATTGGGGGCCAGCTAAACCACGCTAGGCACTTAAAATCATGTATCAAGTCATTTAAATGTTAGAATGGGTAGGGACGTTGTTTAAAGAATAAGTTTTTGAGAATTGGGACCGAAATCCTAGGCGGATTCCTAATGGTCCTTAAAAACTTATGTGGGTTTGATGCTTTACGCAAATGCCAATTAAGGTTTAAAGGTTTTTTTTAATTAGTTGCTATATATGATGCATGCTAATCGACTCGATAAAAGATTGAATTGAATGAATGCTATGAAATGAAGGACTCCCGGCGGTCCCAAGATTATTTCTTAAAACGTTGAAGTTTCTATGTGAGCTTAATTTTTAATTTGATTTAAGTAGAAAAAATTTTTAATTAAGTCCTTAAGAGCCCTACGATCGAACTCCAGGTCAAATCAAAATCGGCATGCAGGTAAAAAGACTATAAAAACATGTAGTTCTACTGCACAATCAAATTAAATAAATCAATCAAAATTAAATGCTCAATTGAAAGTTCATATGGCAAGTGCACTTATTATTACATCCAGAATTGCAGAAACGTAAAGTGGCCGAGCACTCACTGCTACAACCGCGATTTCTAATCCTAAGACATCAAGTGACTTTGAGAATGGGTCTTCTTCGTTAATCCAACTTCCCTCGTCCTTCTGGCTGCTTCTTGGATCGTCGGGTCCGCAATATCCAAATGAAAAGAACTCCCCCTTGAATGGGGTTTGTTATCTTTTCTCTTTGGATATTTCAAACCATCCTAATTTGGAGCTCCAAATGGATAGGGACTCTCCCTTGAGGGATGTCCGCTTCCTCTTTGGATTCCAATTTGGATGTTATCCCCCCCATCTCAAAATTCACTTTAATTCAACACAAATTTCAAATCAATTTACATTATCAAAAATTAAAAAAATCTAGACTCGATCCTGCAGGGTTAATCCTAATAATCAAGCAAGGTTTGTAATATACAGTCCCAAAACAGTTAATATTTGAATCTCAAAGCAGATGAATATATGAATCTCAAGCAATTAATATATTTCGAAATTTAAAGTGCTCAACAGATTGCAGTAAATAAATAAACAATCAAATCAATTCTAAACCTAGCAAACAGCATGCAGTAAAACTCAAAAATCCGGCACACAGCGAGAAAGTAAACACTGGCTTAGCCTAGAACTAAGTCGGTTGTCCTAGCAAACCATCTAAAGTGTGGTGAGGTAGGCTGTTGTGGTTTTTGATAATGTCCTAAATATGATCATTAATTAAAGTTGATTAAGGTTCATTGGGTTGTAGGCTTAAGGGAAATTTAATTAAAGTTTAAGCATTAATAGTTTGAAGTCATTTTAAGATTGATTCTTAATTATTGATTGAATACGCACCTTTGTTTCACACCGAGGCCAATGAAGTTTATTTCACCTTCCTTGGGCTAATTTAATAGGCCTCGTAGGCCTGGGTTACCCAGTGGGTACCTCGATTATAATTAAGTGAATTGATTTGATTAAAGTTTGAAAGTTAATGAATTTTAATTTAAGGTTGGTTTTGATACTGATTTTAAGGTTTATTAGACATTTCTGGAGTTTTAGAGGTGATTTTGAGTTTTTATGAATTTTTGGAATATTTTTAATCATCTATTAAGGGGTTGAAAATTGACTTTTTGATAAAGGGTGGTTATCTAGAATGTTTTTGTATTTATTAAAATACTAGACCTAACGACAAATCAGTTAGAAAGGTAGTACGTTCTAAATCAGATTTTTCTACATTTTATTATGAAGTTTGAAGTTTTGAACTAGATTTTGACCTAATGGTTGACTGAAAAAGTTGACTTTTAGATTTTGAAAGATTTCTGGAATTATTAATATTTTTGATAAATACTAGGTAGTTATTATGAGTTGAATGCAAGTGAGTTTGTTCAATTTTGATTTTTCCTGGAATTAAGTTATGAAGAATTTGAATTTTTGACTATTTTAATGAATTTTAAAAGGTTTTAATTACAGAGCCATTTTGTGGTTTTTGCTCCAAATGATTTATCCCAACTCCTGAAATCAGCTCAAAAGGTCAGGAATGGACCTAAGGAGAGATTCCCAAGTGTTTGGGAAGTTTTTGGGAATTTTTAACTACTATTTAATTATTATTTTAATTAAATAATTGGTTTTCCAATTAAAAATTAAATTAAGGTTTAATTGCTGTCAAAATCATTTAAGATTTTTAATTTTCATTGGTTAAGGGTATGATTATGGTCAGTTAGAGGTCCTTACTCATATTTTTTTGGGTTTAAAAATGGAATTTTAATTACATTTCCTTGGAAAGGTTTTGGGCTTAATTAAGGATTTGGACTTAGGAAACATTTAATTAAGGGGCCTTAATGTTTTTTTTTCTTCGCAAAACCATGAAAAATTTTTTCCTTGTGGCTGTAATGTCACTAAAAGTTCAGTGTTTTGAAGTTTTTCAAGTTCAAAATGATGTGTATCATTAATTTTCTTAGAATTTCTCTAAAGTCTCTACACCATAAGCCCCATAATTATTGTCCTTTAATTATGTACTAAGTTTGAATAGGTTTGATCAATGTTTTAACTACCGCTTGACTAAGCATGAAAAGAACACTCAATAACAATGCAATTCTAGAATCTAAGGAGAGCCCTTAAAAGCTATTGCAAGTGTGTTTGTATCCTAAGCCATAGCAATAAATAACGATGAAGATTAAGTGAACAATCATCATGATTTACTCACTATGCAAAATCCCATTAATTCAATTCAATATGCTTATCTGAATTTAAAATCTTCAAATGAAATCTCTAAAAAGTTAAAGATTTAAATTCATATAGTTTAAAATAGGTTTTAAAATAGACTATTATGTATAATATATAAAGATAAACTCATATATACATAATAAATATTTTTAAGAATTAAGATAATTAAAAATATTATCAAAATTATTTTAATATATCAATGAGAGATCCTCTGATTAAATTTCAAAGTCGGTTTCAAAGTGCTTTTTAAAAGAATTTAAGTATGCAATATAATTTTTAAAAATGGATTTGGAATTTAAAATTATATATAAAATATAAATAATGATTTGAATAAATCAAATTAACATCAAAAAAAATTAACTCAATAACTTTTGGAAAAGTCCCTTGGAAATTCAAGATAGATTGAATTAAATTTTTTTTTAAAATTTGAAATATCTTGGATTAATTTTATTAAGATATTAATTATAAATCTAATAGTTTTAATATTTTAAAATATTTTAGAAAAATATAGAGTATTTTAAAGTTAATTTTATTTTTAAATTGAAGGCCTTGAGAAACCGAGCCAGTTTGAAAATATAATACTTAATTTTTTTGAAAAGTAAATTTAATTTTTTAATATTTTTTTGAAGTTTCTTAGTAATTAAATGGTTTTAAAATTAAATTAAAACCATTTAATTAAATTTGGCGGCTGTCAATGGACAGATGGCATTCTCTAGTTCGTCCAGCCAAAAACGCGGCGGCGGTCAAGTGGGCCCCGCTACTTATCGCAGCATGCGGCAGACTAATAAGCCGTCGATCCTGCAAAAGCATTGATGCCAATGGTCAAATTAAACCCGCGGGTACCGAATCTGATTCAGATTGATCGCACGGTCATTCTTGAGATCCTGTGGTTCCTCAAAATGAAACGGTTGGATCGCGCTGAAGCGGGATCCTGTCGCGGATCAACCCGCAAGGCTGAGCAGACCGCGGGTTGGCTTTAATGCAAAAGCGTTGATGACTTGATCGACGGCCCAGAAAACATGCAATTCATGCAGCGTTGCGAACCGAATCCAACCAAAAGAATGGCTCGTTTCTCTTGATTGGATCCATCATTAGACTTGAGTTTTTAAAAAATAGATTTGAATTTTGAAAGAGAATTAAATGGAGATTAAATAAGCAGCTCAAAAATTGCCTTTATATAAAAGTTTTAAATTTAATCTAAGTGTCTTTAACTAGGGTTTTAGGGTTTTACCTTGATTGGATTTGACGGATTTTGATGCTTTAGGCTCGTTGAACTTGTTGATCCGTCCTAAGATTTTTCTCATGAAGACTGCAAGGGCTGAGAAAGGTCTGGAAACTTGAGCTGCAGGCCTAGGACGGTCTTCTTTGTCTCGGTTTTGGCCGGAATCTCGCCGCCGGCACGCCGTCAATCGCCGGTTTTTGACGGTGGGGGATTGGAGAGGTTAACCCCCTAAGAGCTAATAAACAAAAATTAGCTCTGGTCTGGAGAGGGCTTTTGAGTGGTGAGAGAGAGCTAAGAATGGAGAATTAACGGCTTCAACATAGAGTTTACACCCTATTCAATTCTTCTTCCAAAAGCCAAAGGGACGGCTTGATCGCCTTTAGGGACTGTTCTATGATGCTTCCACGTGCCCTGAGGGTTGTTGGAAAGGCCTGTGGAGAAGGACAGGGAATGACATCCTAGGTGGAAAGTCCATTTGTCCCATTTTTGGGACAACATGGATCAAAATAGGGGCTGTTGGATTTTGGAATTCCAAAGGCTTTTAGAATACTTCTAGGAATGTTTTAGAGGCTGTATTAACAAGCTGGATGGGATTAAATGGGTTTGGATTAGCTTAAGGAGTTTGTTTTAATCACCCTCGGCTTCATTTAAAACCTCATGTTGACTTGTTTGACTGGTCAATCAGTCAAGCATTGATGAAGGTGGCAAAGTCAAGGGAAGTCTTGAATGCTGGTGTGAAGTCTTTGAGGTGGCTTAAGATTTGGAAAATTAAAGCTTGAAATATTTAAAAAGGGAATTTCAAGTGGTTTTTAATGGATTATTGAACTAGTTTACTAGTCAACAATCACGTTGACTGCCAAGGTGGCATGGGAGATTGCAAATGGCTGTTTGAATGGAAATCCTATGGCTTGATTGAAGATGCATAGATATTTAACTAAGGAGTAGAAGAAATTTGACCAAAATCCATAGGTTGATTTACTAGGGTTTGATCGATCATGAATTAAGAAATGGTTTAGGTCATGAATTTGAATTGATTTAGGGGATATATAATTGATTAAAAGTTTTGATTAGATTGTATGGATTAAAGTTTGAATCAAGAAATTGGAGTTGCTAAGGGTTTAGAAATGTTTGAATTCGATATAGGTTTGGAAATCTTAAGGTTGAAGAACTGAATTAACATTGAGGTTGGAAATTGATTTGAAGCTCGAAATAGGTTTGAAAGGCTAGGTGGATTTTGAAATTTTGATTGATCCATGAGTTTGAATTGATTTGAATCTAAGATTGATTCTGAATTTGGAGGGATTCTAAGATCTAAAATCTAGAAGAGTTTAGGATCTGGAATAGATTCTCAAAATTTCAGAATCTTAAAAAAGAATCCTAAAGTCAAAGAAAATCCTAGGATCTGGAGTAGATCCTAAGGTCTTGATTGGTCTGGAAGAATCCTAAGGTCTAAAAGTCGATCCTAGGGTCTGGAGTTTGAAAGATTCTAGGCTAGAGAGAGATCTTAAAGTATAGATTCTAAAATGAACGCTAGGATCTAGAATAAGTCCTAAGGTCTAGAGCTTGGAAGAATCCTAGGATATGGATTCTAGATTGATGTAGGGTCAGGGTTGATCTGGAGTCTGGATGGGTCCCTAGTGACCTCATACAAAAATGAGGTCAACATTTACCTGTGCTTTTGACGCACTTAATTTAAAATAATATTTTATTAATATTCGGACCTATCTCTGCGTCCGGTGACCGGATGCAATAATTTGCCCTTGGGAAGGGTCACAACAGAATATCAATGAGTCGAGGTTGAAGATGGAGATTCATAGGATCAATGGTGTATCATGTGGTGAAAGGTGATGGTATCAGGGGCAATAGCATAATTATAATAAAGATGATGAGGATGATGTTTTTTTTTTTTTTTATTTGAAGTTTTGTTTATTATGTAAGCAAATAGTAAATTTTATAGGTATAAATTTGGAGTGTTATGTATGCAAATCATAATGTAATAAAATTTAAATTTGATTAAGAAATACAAAGTTATGCAACTTTTTGTAGGATTAAATTTAAATTTGTGTGATAAGAGAATGTTTTTAGTTATATAAATGTCCTATATATCTCACTGAATATTCCCTCCAACGATTATTTGTCTAACACTTCAAATATAAGTTTGTGCAAGGAACTCCTAAGTCAATGTTTTTTTTTTTTTTTTTTTAAAAAGACCCTTCTAAGTTTGTATTGAATAAAAATTTTGAATTCTTGGATGGTTATTTGAAGCCTTATATGTTGTTCAAGCTTTTTATTTTTATCAGCAAAATATCTCTATTATAAATTATTAGATGTTAGAATATTTGTGACCATAGAGACAAATATTAATATCTTAACTTTATATGAAGATTTCGTACACACAGATGAAACAAGAATTGCTAGAGTCGCCATAATTTTTATATAAAAATCCAAAAAAGTGAAAATAATGGGGCCTAGCCCAATTGAAAATAATTTAAGTAGTGTTTGTTATAAGTTAGAAATAGTGCTTCTCCCTGTGACTAAGCTAAGCAAGGTGTTGATCGACTTAAACTATTTAGTATAGATTTTATGGTGGAGATTGTAAGAGCTAAAAGGCATGGAAGTTGTCTTTAAGATAACATATATTTTTTTGTTGTACTTCTTTGAGGATATGAAAGTAGGGATCATAAAATTCAATGGAAACTTAGTGCTAAAGTTAGAATTCAGAGCTATTGTCAATGACATACATTAACCTTATAAGTAATAATGTGCATTGACATTGTTGGGAATGACGGGGGACAAAGTCAATGAGTGTTGGTGATTATGGGACTATATTGGGGCAATGGTGGTCAACGAATTATATAGTAAAGCGACTCTAATTAGGGGATAGTGATCCAAGGAC
>NW_021318972.1:672711-675666 GCF_001605985.2 Dendrobium catenatum | reverse complement strand
GGTCTTAGTGACCTCATACAAAAATGAGGTCAACAATCTTCTATAGGTATGCACAAAAATCACTTTTTGAAACAACCTGATTCAATTCAGTTCCTAACACTCCCTCGACTGCAACTTCCATTTCCCCCTTTCTACAAAATCCTGCATATGCTTGATCACTCTAGCATTATCTCCTTCTAAAATCACTCCATTTAACTCATACATCCAATATTGGAGTAGTTTATCAATGTATTGAAAAGCCAACAATTCCACAAGCGAGCTGTCCCAATGCGTTATGCTCCAGCCAGCCGCAACCACCAACCTCCCACCATTGTCATGGATGACAATACCAATCCCCCCAGCATTCGAGTTATGCAGAGCTCCATCTAAGTTTATTTTCAACCAATCTAAAGGGGGAGGACACCAAGAGAGCATATTAGACAATCTAAGGGATAAAATAAAAAACTAACAGATTTTTAATTGCAGCAACATCACAGAATATCGGCCATCCAGAAATCCCCCTATCCCAAATCCAGGTGTCATTAAGAACTTCAATATTCTGTCCATTACAAATATTCCAGCGAATCGAGCTCTGTAAACTACTAGCCCCGTCACAAATGATCCTCCAGCAATTGGAGATCCCTCTTCTCATCTCATACTCTCAAGGGTTACCACCATATTTATGTTTAAAACACCTCTGTAGTAACCCCTCAGTCTTATAGATAAAGTCCCAAGTTATTCTGGAACGCAAAGGCCCGATCCAGTCAATAGACGCATGGAACCCAAGGCTCCAAAGACGTCTCGGTTGAGTCATGCCTTCCCAAGCTACATAATGTAGGCTTTTATGAGTAGAGTCTGTGTCCCATAAAAAACTACGACAAACCTTCTCAATCTCGTTTAGGACACACCTTGGATCAACAGAATGGGTCATTAAGTACACTGGACTCGGCAGCAACACATAATTAATAAGTGTAATACGTCCAGCCATAGAGAGATGCCGAAACCCCCACTTAAGAGTACATTCAACAGCTCTGTAAGTTAACGAAGCAAAATCCTTCCTAGTGAGCCTTCTCATGGCCAACTTGATGCCCAAGTAGTCCAGCTCATCCACCTTATAGCACCACATCAATCTAGCCAGTCGAAACTTTGTAGTGGAAGGAGTCCTCCTACTAAAGAGAATGGCTGACTTGTTCGTGTTGACCCGTTGGCCCGTTGTCCCGTCCAAGAATAGTAGTCCTGGATAATGGATTTAAGCTTCTTGGCATTGGGAATAGAGGCACCTGCAAAAAATAAAATATCATTAGGATAAAGGAGGTGAGAGACACGAGGTCCCCCACCACAGATAGGAACACCGAGCTCTTCGAATTTCTGCTGAAAGAGAGCAGACAACAGCTCAGAATAAAGGATGAACAAGTAGGGTGACAAGGGGCACCCCTGACAGAACCCACACCCTGCAGTGATCGCCTTCGTAAGTTGCCCATTTATAAGAATAAAGAACTTAGTATCCTTGAAAAAGCCGAGCACCCAAGTACAGAATCTAGGAGGAAAGCCCATACGGCTCAACCATCTCCAAAGTCCTCCAACTCATCTTGTCGTAAGCCCGTTCCATGTACCCTTTCAAGGCCAAAAACCCCTTCGTCGACTTTGAGACCTTAAATTTGTGCATCAGTTCCTCCCCTAGCAGGTAGTGATTAGAAATAGAACGCTCCAAAACGAATGTTGCTTGTTCCTCCGATATCAAACTTGGCAGCACACCCTTAATCCGGTTCACAAGCACCTTCGCAACAATCTTATAGATTGTCTGACATAGACTAATCGGTTTAAACTTGGAAGGATGATCCGGGCTCACAACTTTAGGCAAGAGTTCCACTACCGTCTCGTTCCAATATGAATCTATCAACCCAGAAGTGAAGAATTCCAAGCAAGCCCTCAAAACCTACACTCCAACAATATCCTAATAAAACTTGAAGAACGAGGCCTTGATCCCATCTCTCCTAGGAGCTTTATTTCGGCCCAGGGAGCTAATAACAACCCATATTTCCTCCTTGGTAACTTCCACGTCGAGCATCCCTGCAAACTAAGCCAAATAAGTTATTTGGGATTCCAGTGAAGGCCACCCGATCTCTACATTGCCCTGTTCTTTCCATTTCTGCTCAAAAAAGCTGAAGATAGTCTTGGCAATGCCCCTTTGTTCAGACACCACCGTCCCATCCACTTGTCTAATGGAGCCAATGCTTTTGGCTCTCCTCCTAGCTGAAGCCATAGAGTGAAAAAAATGAGAATTATTGTCACCTTCCTCAATCCACTTTACCTTAGCGTGCTGCCTCCACCATGTCGTAAGACGAGCGAGAGTGCCATTTAGCAACTAAACCTTATACCGCTGGGATTCCTTCTGGGCATCAGTCAATCCCAATAGCAAACACTCTAGTTCCTGTAAAACCTTAATCTCTTTGTCCAAATCTTCCTTCAGCTGAGTAAGCTCCTTAAATTTGTTCTTACTCCAAAAGAACAACGCCTTCAAAGTCCTTTAACATTTCTTCTGAAGCTTAGCCACTTCACTACCCGTGTCCTCCACCCTCCATTTCTCCCAAACCAACTGCCAGGCCTTAGGAAAACTTGCCCAAACATCTTCAAACTTTATCCAGGAAGAATAGGCTCTCTTCAAATCACCACGAGCAGAGCAAAGTATAGGGCAATGGTCAGAGGCCAGTCTAGTTAGATGCTTGACTTTTAATCCCTGGAAGGAACCCATTATGGATGAACTAATAAGGAATCTTTTTAATCTTGAAAAGATCTTGCTCCTCGCATCCTTGTTGTTGGTCCAAGTAAAAGCAGGGCCCGAAAACCCAGGATCCACCAAGTCGTTAACCAACTTAAATTCCCCCATATCACTGGCAGTTGGAGAAAAATGAAAAGCTTTACCGCCTTTCTTGTCCTCTTGAGACATAATATAATTGAATTCCCCCCCCCCCCCCT